>NC_071397.1:78600389-78615389 GCF_022682495.2 Desmodus rotundus | reverse complement strand
AAATCATAAGGAAAGTCAACTTAGAGGCATAATATGGGAAAAGAGTTCGTATCGTTTGCTGTTCAAATGTTTCCTGTGCTCCATGGTACGAAATGGCATGGCCAGACAGAAACGGAAAGCAGAAGTTGAGGTTTTAGAGTACTGTACCAATTACGAACATAGCCAGGACTGGGCTCCGTTCCTAAAAGTGTGTCAGGTCAAATAGGATGTTACACGGAGAGCCTCAGACCGCGAGCAGTTTCCCTATCCCTCATCTCCTAGTAACCACTCAGTAAAACAAAGATTATTTGAAGTTCTCTATCCTTTTGATAAAATCGCCGATCCTTTGATGCCTGAGCTCTGTTGTCAGCATGGGCTCAGAGGGGCAGAGATCCATTTCCTAAGGTGTAGAGTTCATAGGAGGCTTCTTCTGCTATTTGACATATCATCCTACATCTTCCTAGAAACCTGGAGTCTTACCCAATTACAAAATTTTCAAAGAGCAGTTAGTTTTCAGCACAATGTAGGGGGATATGGAGTGGATAAAGGATTTGGAGTTGAAAATACTGGATTTAATTCATCATCAGTTCAATTCAGCACTGTAAAAACATAACAAAACTAATGCTCCCAATGCTTACTTTGATTAAAGTGCATTCTTTGGTTTAGTAAAATTGTATATAATACTCATTCTTTCCAGAAAACATAAAATCTTACAGAACTGTCTAGAAACCTGCTTCAAATCAAGGTTCAGCTAGCTGTTACCAGGTTTAATGAGGTACCCACTGATAAAATGTACTTACTTCGCTGCTGACTGGTCCATAGGCATGACCTGAAGAATCTGGTTCTTCTAAATACAGAGTGTAAAAGTGTGGTCTAAATCAAACAGTATCAAAATGTAATATTTTATGAACACATTATAAAACAGAATGGAAAGAATAATTCAACAAGCCATAGTGAACAAAAATTATACAACACCGGGGTAACATTTCTAAACTTTTTGAGGAAATAACTTACAGGTTTCAAATTCTTCAAAATGTGACTGTAATAGCTCACTAAAGAGTTCGTTTGGACATAAAACCTCAGAGCCAATACCAAAGTTTTCTTGTAGCCTATTTCAAAACATTGCGTAACTTCTATAAAACAAAGGAGAAGACACAACACATACCTTTCGTCCTTGGGAAGCTGTAGCCATTTAAGAACAGCTAAAATTCTCTCTTCAAACGGCACTGAACTAAAGTTAAGAATAAACAAAATGAAACAAATCTGTGACAACTCCTTAGGTTTAAAATATAACATTTTTTCTTTAAAAAATTGCATTAAGAAAAACTAAAATAATCTAATGCATCAATTGTGTGTCTGAAGCCACAGAAGAGTTTTATTTGGAAACTTAAATTCGTTTTCCCAACAAAGGAACAAAAGGTAGGTTTTGCACATGTGAAAGTTGTCCTTGGGCTTCAGAGTTTGCTTGTTGTACTCCACCTGAGGCTGTTTTTCCAGTACCTGAGAAGAGTAATTGCTACCATGAGAAAAACCCATGTGTCAACACGCTCTTCACAGGGCACCGCAGGGAGAACCCACTCATTGAAGACTCAGTAAAGGTGAGAAGTAGGCGACATTTCCTCAGCAGAATTCATTACACCTTCCTCTGGGCACAGGATTTGGTTTAAACTCCATCAGAGTGTGCCTGCCCAACGCCAAGTACAATTAGTTGTGTTCTCGGTCAGACTGTGAGAAGCCAGAGAATACTATCACTGATCTTTGGAGCCTCCAGGCCTACTATAAGGCATGGCAATTAAATCTCAATTACCATCCATGGAATGAAAATGAAGGCAATTAGTAGGGTGGGGAGAGGCACTGGGCTGTGCTCAAGTGAACCAGTAGCATAATAAGGTCACCAAAGAAAATCATGACGCATTTCTTGTCTAGAATTTATTTTCTATTGTATTGATTTTGTGACAGAAATTTCCTGTGTAAAATAAACAAAATTATCTTCGTAGTCTCCGTAAATTACCCAAAGGGAGCCTTCCCCCCAAAAAAAGGTTGTTCTGTTCTTTTCTCAGTACATCATAGATTTTGACTATCACAGGGAGGTTATTCTAATCAGTTTCTCACACTAGATGGCATATTTACTGAAGTAATTTGGAAATACAAATCCAGAGGTGCCATCAATATCTTCTTTTAGATAATATTTCCAGCGGCGTCATTCCCACCTGTGTCCTCTTTAATACTTTCACCTTCCTGTCCTAGCTCTTCTTCCCCCTGGAGTGAAAATGGGCCATGCCTCCACTCTGAGGCCACTGCTTTCCCCCTGACTTCATTTTCCATTCCTGCCCAAAGATCTGGGTGCACACCCAACAGGATACCAATGCCTTCTAGAAAAGCTCTAGAAAAATAACTCATTTTACTATACCATCCACCTTAAACTCTTTGAAATGGAGTCCTTACATTGATAGTTCTCACTTTTCAGCCAACATAGACTCAACGTATTTCAGACGTGAAAAGAAGGAGGTGCTGAGATGAAAATAATCTGTCCTATGGGTGCTGGAAAAAGTTCATCTACACATACCCATTATATATTTTATAGATGTCTGGGAGAATTCCTTTAAGTTCCACATCTGAGCCTGGCCAAAAATATGTGCCAGTCTTCAGGCCTTGGTACCTAGCTGTGAGCCAAATCTGAAAAAGGTAACAAAGGGAAGTTAGAAAACTATGCAAATGTTCATCTCTCAGGAAAGTATATGTTCATGCAACACCAATGCATGCTTCTCAAGTGCTAGGAAACCTTTAACGTTAATAAGATACAGCAGTAGTATTAAATAATAATCATATAGTATGACTCTGAACAGCAGCAAAAATAAAGTGAATGATTAGAGATTATTTTAATCTAAAAAATATGGACATAAATCAGTTGGCAACTACTGCATTTTTTTGAGCTATCCATCTACTTAATAGGTTCCCCATGAAAAAAGAAAAATTCACAAACATACATGTCCAATTGATATTTGAACTTATATAGCTAACATTTATTAAGCATTTTTTATTGAAATTACAACTCTAAATAGTAGTCTTATAAGCATCCTACAGTATTAATTTAAGTAATCCTCAAATAAGCCTATGAGGTACTAACAGTATTGCCCACAGCAGAGAGATGACAAAACTAAGGCACAGAAAAAGAGTTTGCCCAAAGTCACAGAGCCTTAAATGTCAGAGCTAAAATATGAATTTATAACCTGTAAATTAAACATCATGCTCTTTTTTTCCTTCTAAAAGGATTAAGACTACCCAAACAGATCCTACAGAATTATGGTTATAATTTAAAAAATAAAAAAGATACATCTAAATCACAGAATCTTCTAAATTAGCTTATGCAGAAGAAGTCAAAGTTTGCCTCCTTCAGAAACAACTACCTTTGTGTAGATCAAAATAGTACCTTCCATTCACCTACTGCCATACGCTACTAGTGCAAGAAGGTAGAATCCAGTAGAAAGAAAAATGGTCCAGAATAACCCAAGGCCAGTTTTCAAATAAACGACTACTCTCGTTATACACAAACTGCCTTTAGGATTGTCGGCATTCATCTCCATTTACAAAAGGATGGCCACAAACACAGCACATGAAGTAGGTTAATAAGAGTGCCAGGGAATCTGGTATTTTACTGTGATTGAAATAGATGAGAATAATAAAAGAAACTCTTTTAGTAGCTAAAACAGACACACAACTTACTGGTTCTCCTTTGTACCACTCAGGATTAAATTTCTCTTTACTTTTAAGTGCAAAGGAAGCATTCATGTTTGGATCATACATTTTATTGTCGATTATGCCATGGGATTCTGGATAAAGACCCTAAAAATATAAAATACGGGTTTTATGCAAGTTTTAAGTGTTTTCATGTTAAAATCACAACAATTTCATCAAAGAGAAACAGGTTACTGAATCTACAGAAAACTTAACACAGTTTAGGGAGGGAAAAACAAAACAATGGGTATTGTCAAACACACAATGAACCACTCAAAATTTTATGTAGTATTTGTGTTTTAAATTATGTATAGGAGATAATAGGATAGCAATGCTGCGGATGAAGGTCTATGTAAGTAGGCAGCCCCCCAAATTCCAAGAAAAGGACTCTTTTTTGCATTGCTGAGGGAAGTATTTCTGCAGAACATACTTTTTTTGGATGGATCCAAGAATGGCTTTTATCAATCAATATAAGCTAAATTATTAATTTTCTGGCTTCAAGGCCAAATGAATGCCACTTTTATTTTTCTGGATTCAGATTAAATCTGGAAACTTTGCAACAAAAACAGGGCTGTAATCCTATCCAGAGTGAGGCAGAGTGACTTGCTCAAACTCACACATCAACACGACTGGAAAGACAAGTTGAGAACACAGGAGTGTGATCGTTTGGGGCTCAAATAACGTAGGCCTTTTAAACCAGTAAGAAAAAACAGAATATAAAAATGATAGATCTTAAAACTAAAAGGAAACCAAGAATACATTTATCGAGGTCATTAGTCACCTCCTTGCACAGATGAGAAAATTGAGACTCAGAAGGTCAAGTGACTTTCCAAGGCCAAGCTAGTTAGAAGCACAGCGAAGCCCAGAATCTAGGTTTCTTGGCTTAACTACACATTGGGAAAGAAGTTACTTTTTTCCTGATCTGATATCTAATTAATCTCTCAAACAATTCTACATTTACATCTCTCTTCTGTGAACATGAAAAAGTTGAAATGCGGAGCTTACTGTGACAATGCTGTAGTGATTGGGGAAGGTTTTTGTTGGGTATACTGGTCTCATGCTTTTAGCATACGCTCCACAGTTCTCTACAAAGGAAAAATAGTAAAGATTGTTGTTAAATGCAACTGGCTATCTGTTTACCTCATTTAGCTTTGCTGACACAGCAGTCTAAATCACATGAAAAATACAGGAGGAGTTTGGAATCACAAAAATTCAGGGGGATTATAAAGCAAAATTTTGAATTCAAATTCAATGTTAATATTAAGAGTTACTTTTTCTCTTTGTCAGAAACAGTAAACAAAATAATTAAGCCAATGAAGTAATTACCCCATACTAAACAATAATATTAAGTTCCAGATAAACCAGTTGTAACAATGACGCTTGCTAGATCTCCATTACTATTTAGTGGTCACAGACTCAAATTGCAAGACAGTACAAAGCGCAAAACAAAACAGCAACCACAAAAATGAAACTAACAGCTAAATCTGTAAAATTAAAACGGAGGGTGAAGCAGTGGCTGGGGTGAGGGTCCGGACCCACAGATTCAGAGCTAGCTAACTGGACAGGCTCAACGCTGCGGAAAGAGGCACACTCTGGCTTCACGTCGGAGACAGTGCAGAAGGCACACTGTTCCTGATTCAGCCCTGGGGTCACGCTCTCGTCTCCTATGTCTGCTCCTGAGGAAGGAACGTGTAACTAAAGATTTCTGGATTTTAATACCTCATTGCCTGAAAATGCTCCTTAGGTTGGTATGTGTTCCTCTCACGGCCTTTCAAACAGTTCATAATCACAGATCACATTCCCCAATTATCCAAAGCCAGGACTTGGGCTAATTGTGTAGTGGCTTCCTTTAAACGTCATATATGGACACCTACAGCCACTTAATTGTGAACTCAGGATGCCACGTCTGGTACCATCGGGACAAACTTTCCTCCTAATGGTGACAATGGGCCTGGCGAACGAGGACAGAGCCTTCCTTCCCTGCTTATATCAGCTCTTTACTAGAGAGTTTTTGTGTCAAATGACCATTTACAAAAACCATTTTCTTCCAGGTAAAAATTTAAAACTCAAACTTTTAGAAGCTTTCCAAAATGATTTTGGCTTGTCACAAGATAAGCACAATAAATGTACATATGTATTTACTGGAAGTAATTTTAATATTTAAACCAATTTCAGATATTCAAGTCCAGCCAGAACACTAAGTTAGTTGTAATTACTTACTTCTAGTTCAATCAGTATTAAGTGTAGCTATTTAAATACTGCTAACTGAGCAGAGTTCTACAGTTTATATCCCTATATGCAAATTTTGTTTCTTTTTCAATAAGAACAATGATACAAGTGATACCCATACTGCTGGTGGATAGTGTGATTTACATTAATACTGAGAAAAGACCATTCTATTGCATTAGTGATTTATAGAATAATCATTCAATTAAGGCCTTGATTGAGACAAAGAAATTGGAAGGATGCTACAAGATATTACAGGATAACTAGCAGGCAAATATTCTATGGCTACATGACTAGTATCATATCAGAAATACCTTCTGTTTTGAAATTCTATTTAAGATGTAATACTAAATAAATAAAGAAATGGTTTTTCCATCAAAAAAGGAAATTCTAAGAAAAATTTATATATATATAAATATATATGAAAATACGTACACATATATTAGCTAAGGGATAAAAAATTCTAAGATAACTCTATAATCTTAGAAGAATTTAAAAGGCAGCTTTAGAGTAATTACAATATTAAAGACTAGTTCCTTATCATCAGGTTCAGTCACTTTCTATTAGAGTTTAGTAAAATAGTCAAGTTCAGCCAGTACTTTTCCAAAGAAGATTACTGCATCCCTAGTCTATCGCACTGCAATTGTGATACTCCAAGCGTAAACTTTGAAGCTACTCACTTAGTTTGCTAATAACAGGAAGAAGTCCACCCCAAGTGTGTAAATATTCTGCCCTGAAACCATCCAAAGAAAATAAGAGGGTCGGAGGCGTTTCAAACCTGGGCAATAAGGGAAAGAAAAAAATGAAAAAACATGTTTAAAGAAAGAAGACACACATCCAGTGAAGAGTTTCTCCCTCCTTGGCACAGACCCAGTGAAGACTTTCCACTGAGGTCAGTATGTAATCTAGACTAAACTAACAACTTCAGCAAGCTCCCTCATAAAGGACATTTTATAAGCATTTATTTTCATATACAAGGTGCTTTCGTTATTTTATCATGTATCCATATATCATCAAATAGTATTTATTAAGCCCTCATACTATTGAGTTACCCTACAGAGAATATCACTCATGGTTTCTTCTATTCCATAAGCTGACCAAATGGTACTAAAAAGTAATATTTTCCCATTATGAAGGAGGAGAAATGCTAACACACAGTATTTTCTAAATTACATTTTTGTTTCTATTAATGTTTTTCCTGAACAACCACTTTTTGATACTGCCTCTACTTGAATCTACTAGATGTCGCATAAATTATATACTGTATTAAGTGTTTGAGTTTAATACATTTAAAAGATTAATATTTAACAGAGAAGTTTAAGAGGTATTTACTGCATTTAAATATATAAACAATAAAGAAATGATCCAACGCTACAAATGAACAATGATAGTGTGCGCACCTGCGTACACACAGTTAATGTGTGTGGTGTGGAAATCTAAACAGGGAGGCAAAAAAGAAAAAAAAAATACATGCAATGCTATGCTCAGCCAAAGAAATAACTATAGGCAACTGTCGATGGCCTCACCAAGAGAGCCACAGTAATGTTGCGATTCTAGTAGTATCGTAGATGGTGGGAGAGTTGTATACCACTGAATAACCACGAGAACTTTCCACGGACAATTCACTCAGTAATTCAAAATGTGAGAGCCAATGTTTACCTTGCCTTGCTTATTTCAACTCTGTCTCCTTCCCAGCTTACTCTTATATACAAACACAAACAGAAAAGGGAGAAAACGTGTATAGAATTTATGTTTGTTTGTACAGAGCTCTGTCAGGTGACTCTGCAGAACCAGCTGCACATGGTCTCAATGGCCCATCTCTGTGTTAAGTTATTTATACTCAATCAACAGAAAACAGAAAAACTACTGGACCACCAGGTAAATATACTGGCATAAGTTCTAGTACAATAAAATGTATTTTAAAGTACGTTCTTCTTGGAAAGAAAGAGGTTACATTTTCTACTAAAAAGTCAACATTAAAACTGAAAAATAGTAATCAACGTTTGGAAAGAAAAGAAAAATTCAAATTCACTAAGTTTAAAATTTCCAATATGCTTTGCATTTCAAGGCAGCTTAGGATTCATGAGAAGTGTACTTTGAAAAAAAGCCTCTTTTTTTGGCATGTTTTCATTTGAGTTTAGTTCTTTTCTATTGCTGTTACTATTATTTTAAACAACAAAAATATATTCTCCTATCCAAAAGAAAACAATTTTTATTTTTTAAAGCAAAAATACATTATATACATAAATAAAATAAGGTAAAATACAGATATAAAATTTTTAATAGTTTGGAAAAGTCATCATTTTAAATAAGTAAAAATATATTTTTTAAGATGAGTAATTCAAATTACATCTCTTAAGATGAGTAATTCAAATGCAAATCCGCATGAGGTAGATCTCAAGTGGAGAAAAGCTAAATGTACCTAACACCTTTTATAAAACTTCTGCCATATGAATTCCACAAAAACTTTTTTGATGGACTTGTATACATAAAGTTCTGTGCAAAATACTTGAAAGACAAAGAGAACAAATATGAACCGTAAACATTATATAGCATCCTCTCACAGATGCATTGCTTATCCTCCATATTTACAAATGTACCAAAATGCAAAAAATGAAGAGAAGCTGTAATGTGAGACAAGTTCAACTCTCAAAACCCCGAAGGAAAGAAAAGGGCCTTCCTCTAAGAGGGGAGATACACACACTTCCACCCGACACTCATGAATACTAAAGACTGCATACCCATCGCCTCTCTCTTTTCCACTGCTTTCCAGATTGGGGGATCGCACATCGCCAGTGCGAAATATGAGGCCTAACTACAAATCACGTTGAATGAACCAACAAATAATTATTATTATTACCTTTTCAAGTAGGAAAGAAAATATTGGCATTTCTAAAAAAGGAAAAATCCGTATCTCAGAATATCGTCTTACCCTGCTGGGCACTGCGGCTCATTAATGCTCTCACAGGATTCTTCTACCCAACTTTTCTCACCTAAGTATTTTAAAGAAATAAAACACATGAACACATTTGATAATAACAACAACTGCGATGCTTGTGAGACACATTAGGACAGATTCCAAAACCAAAATGTGTTAACATTTGATTTGGGGGAAATATAAGAAAAAGAGGGAGGTACTCGGTTTCAAAATAAAAATCTGTTCCCAAAGAGTGAGTTGATACCAGGAAGAAAAGAGCAAATGTGTGATTGCAGGACTAAACACAACATTGTCTTTGCGAGACCATGAAGGCATCTCTTCCATTTTCACTTTTTACTAAATGCATCGAGGTGACCATGGCTCATAGGTTTCGGGCGCACATTTCTATGACACATGATGTATACTGCACTGTGTGCCCGCCGCCCAAAGTCCAGTCATATTCATTCCATCAGCACATAACTGACCCCCTTTCCCCTTCCCAAATCACTCTATTTTCAATCAAAATTTACAACTCTCCTCCTACCCACCCAACACAAACTTCTAGGCAAGGCATCCAATACTACAAAGGCATGTGCTACCCTATAATCTATTGCAGTAATTTCACATCCACTCTCTCATGCATGGTAGACACTGTTTTAAAATATAAAAGTGTGAGATGGTGTCTATTTGCTAAGAACTCATAATCTAACTATGGAGAGAAAGCAAACACATGAGACTCCAGTAACTGACAAGAGAGAATATGCAATTAAGTTTGAAATGAGTGACACAGGTAATATGTGAGAGAATAGGTCAGAAACGAAGGAGACAGGATGGATGCTCCTCCCTCTGTGTCTTAACATAAGCTTCCTTTTAATGATCTAAAATACCACCTACTGAAATCTAAGAACCTAATTTTTTTTTAAAAAAGAAAATGTAATCTTAATACTATGCCTTAGGAAGTTGAGTTTTCAATATTTTCCCACTGTATATTTCACAAAATAAACAGGTTATCCTAAATGCCTAAATTATTTCTGGTAAGAATTTAGGCAATGGGCCTGGCCATGGGCTTGGTTGGTTGGAGTGTGGTCTTGTACACGAAAAGGTCTGCGGGTTCGATACCCGGTTAGGGCACATCCCTAGGTTGCATGTTTGATCCCTGGTTGGGGCAACTGTGAAAGGCAACCAATCGAAGTTTCTCTCTCACACTGGTGTTTCTCTCTCTCTCTCTCCCTTCTTCTCTCTCTAAAATCAATGAACATAACCGCAGGTGAGAATTTTTGAAAAAAGAATTTAGGCAATGTATAGTCACTTTTTCCCCAGGCATGATGACCCATTTGATGCAATGATATATTCTTGCTGAACTTTTTTTTAATTTGAGGAAGTGGTCACTTCCCTTCCTGAGATCCTCTGACCCAGCCAGCTCTGTGCTGAGATGCCCAACAATCTTTAATCGCTACCTGACCACACTTTTAGGAAATAAGGAGACAGGACCCTGTGGAAAAGTCCCATGTTCATTTGAAACAAGTCCCCTGATTCCTAAGAGAGGCAGATGCCACCATAAAGGACAAATTTACTTTTTATTCAGTGAGGCGTAGAGATATTGCTCATTCTTGGAGCACAGTCCCTGAAATCCATGAGCCAGCGCTCTCACCAACGTCTCAGAGTCTTCTGACCACACTCATATTTACGGAGCTATGCCAGGCTATAGCACACCCAACAGTAAACCTATAATTTAAGCTCCTCCTATTACTCCTGTCATAAATTCCACATCGAAGTTGTTGCTATTTTTCACTGAATTCATGGGAGTGGCATGGAAGACTTTATCCTCATTTTTTATGGGGAAACCTGGAACACAGGAGTCGGCCAGGATGACCTTTCCAAAACACAGCATTAAATATATAGCTAATGCCAAAATAACATGAGGGGGTGGCAGCAGATGAATGAGTGACTATAAATAAAACAAGATTGGCCATGTGCAGAAAAGAATTCTTAAGCTGGGAATGGGTACACTGTTCATTACACACTCCCCGTTTACTCATATATATGCTCAAAATGTTCTTGAACAAAATGTTTAAAAATATTTTTTTCAGCTAATATAGTTGGTCAATAAATATGATTCCTAATGTAAAAAAATAAAACCTATGCAAAACCCAGCTGAGACCGAGGAAGAGGTCAGGCTGCTGTCGAGCCTGGTGAGCACGTGGAAGGAAACCTGACCTTGACACACGGAGCTGTAGTTGATGCAGCAGTCACCATGGCCCCTGCAGTCGTCTGAACAGGAGCAGAGGCTTCTGGGCAACCTTTTCTCACCACACCTGAACTTGCTGCAAGTCCATATGCGTTCTAGAAATAAGTATCAACAAAAGCGTTATGGTCCAAATGTAACACATCCAGAGCAGACTCAGACCTGTGGTCTTCTGGAGCAAGACCCATAACAGACAACAAGCTACTCCCTACCTCTCAGTCACTTGTAGACTGGGCCATCACAACGGTCAACTACAACCGACAGACAGAAAACAGGCAGGCAGCAACTGTGATTATTTCACTACAACCGCAGAATCTCATCATTTAAAATGGGACAAACAATTCTTACTACACGATTCATATGAAGATCTTGGCTTTTTCTGCCAGCCATTTTCAGGGTTCTCAAACTTTCATCTAAACCTGGGTCACCCCCACTGAAATATTATTCCATGTCATGAAGAGAAGTTCGCAATCAGGCTGAGAGAAATCTCCATGTTCTGAAGGTTTTATTTTAAAGTTTAAGTGGACATCTAAGAACTCTTGCTTTAATAAGCCATAATGAAAATATTCACATATTTTCATGTGAACTTGGTTTAAATGCACATTAGACTGTGCAGGTTTTCAGCATACATCAAAAATGGGCACGGTTTTGCTATCCATACAATGTTTAATGGCAAGATATGTGAAATTTTTTCTCTAAGGGAATATGAAAGCCAAATTTTAAAAAATCTCAGATGAATTAGGTAAATCACAAAACTAAAGATGCAGAACCATCCAGTGACCTTGCATGAATGCCAGTAACCGCATTTTTTCCCTGCGCGTTTTTACCTGGTTCTATACACGTCTCCTGGTAATCTAGACAGCAGTTTCCAAGTTCGACGCAAGCAACATCACAGCGACAGTTCCCAAATGTTCTTTCGAAACAGCGACCTTTGCAACTTTTAACTGAAAATATTGAACAGTGAGTTAGAAGTTTCTAATCATTATAGAATCACAAAGCAAACATCAACTAATTCACCTAAGTTGAGGGTACAGATCAAATTCAAATACTGCTTCAGAAAACACAGATGGGAAAATAAAGTTACCTAAGAATCTTTCACAAATACACATGGAAACTGATACAAAGAGAAGGTAACATTATGTACAGTTTATGATTTTCTCTCTTGCCATAGAAAACAGAGAACTTTTTTCTTTTTTTTAATTTTTTTACTGTTGATCAAGTACAGCTGGGAAGAGAACTTTTTTCTTTCACGTATCACCAACGCTACTGGGTCTGATGGGACTTAAAGGCTTTGTGGTCCGGTAAAGAGGAGTCAGGGTGAGAGCTTGTGCTGAAGGTCGGCTTAAACAGCCATGGAGCTTTCTAAACTTTCAACATGTGTGAGACGATTTTTAGGGTGATTATCTATGAGCCTTTGAGAAAGAGAAAGAACACCTGACGTGCCGTACTCCCAGTCTCCGGGTGCAGAAGTGATGCGATTGCGCAGGACCCAGTCTCGGGGTGCAGAAGCGATGCGATTGTGCAAGACACACGCTGCAGGACCGCCCCCCCACCGTCACTGGAAACACCCCTTTCACCAGCAGACCCAGCCCGCTCCCTCCGGGGAGCTTTCCCAGACTCCCCAGTCTACCTCCACTTTCCTTCCTTAAGCTTTTACAAAATCTTATCCTTCCTCACAGCCACTTAATTCCATTTGTAACTACAGTATTTGATTAGGATCCCAGGCTCAGACTAGACTCAAACTTCCCGAGAACAAAGGCCACACCTAAATTCTGCCCGGTACAAATGTATCCCTTATACCCACAAGACACTTGACTATAAATTGGTACTAATAAGTTTCCATTAAATGGATAAATGGCAGATATGGAAGAAAAGACTTTTCATTAAAAACAATAATTTTACCTTGTAACTCTTTACTAAATATCTAGAAAAGCCTAGGATATTATTAGATTTCTAAAAAATCAGGTTGAGGAGGAAAAAATGGAAGTCTAACAAGAAAAAGGAATAATCCTAGCTCTTGACTTTAATGCCTTCTGAACCAACAAGGCCCTGCCACCGAATTAATTCTCGTGACACTGGGAGGCTAGGCAATTTTAAGGACATGAAACGGCAATAATAATTTTTAGAGTCAGAAGTACTTATTCTCCTGTCTCGGCGGGAGGGGGGGAGTTACTAGAATAATAGCTATTATTTTAAGCTCATTAATATGCACCAAGCAATTTTTAAAAATACCATACACACTATGTTGGGTTCAGATTAAAATTGCCGATTTTATGTGTGAACCTGAACTCAAGGGAAATTACTCCGTATCAAAACACTGTACCGGTAAACACTAAAGTCTGTAGCTTCTTAACTTTTGCTCTGAATACAGGCGTGCCTCGTCTTACGGCACTTCCCCTTTATCGTGCTTCACGGATGCTGCAGTGTTTACAAACTGAAGGCCAGCCCCTCAGCCAGCAGAAAGATTACGACCTGCTTTACTGCCGTGCGGGCTCTCGTGCAGCGGTCTGGAACCGACCCTGCACTGTCTCGGACGTGTGCCTGCAGATTGTTGACTCAATGCGTACAACTGCTACATTTCACTCATTTCAATAATAAATGAGAGCTTAGCAATCACTGAAAAAAAATTAAATGACTAATATTACAACTGCAGAATAGTTGAGTAGGAAAAGAATTTTCAAAATTGAATTCTCTAAGGAGACCATCAATCATTTTTACGAGGGGGAAAAACCTACCTCAAAGGCAAGATGACTACTACAATGTACTGTGATTCAGTTTTGTTATTTATAGCAATCCTATCAATACTGGATAATTTCTACACTTGCTATAAAAGAGAAACACATGTAGAAGCTTAAAAATGCCATGATTGCTTTGAAACCACCACTGCCCACAATTTTAAAAGCCTTAAGAGCAGGTGAAGATCAATCTCTGGTGGCCTAGGGATGCTGACTGGTCACCTAGTAACCTCTAGGGCTGCTTCACAACTAACTGCTTGGGGAAAATGAGTATCCCAGGAGTGCCTGGAGGAAGTCAGGGAACCTCTGGGAGCATGACACCAGAACCCGCTGGCTATGTCTGGTGGTTTGTTTCTTTGTTCTTAATTTATTTTCTGTTTTTCCAGGGTTTTTCTGTTTCTTTGGTTGGTGTATTGATCATATCCCCTCTTTGTTGTTTTGGGAGATAAGTATTGCAAGTAAATAAAATATTATATGGCTAAAATAAAAAAGCTTTAGATGGCTCAAACCAGCATCAAATATGCAATATTTATGGAGTAGCCATAGGATTAGCTCATCACACTCTGAAGGCTGAGTGTCATACACACACACACACACACACACACTGTACTAATTACCTTCTTTGGCACAGCTTGGTTTCAACCCAAATATACAACCGAGGATTGTTGTTAACACACAGACTGACAACACCTGTAGGGAGAAGAAGAGGAAATTATATAGCCTCAAGACCATTTTGTTTCTTCAAATGTTTTTTTCTTCAAATGTTTCTAAACTTGCTGGTGTTATCCTATTTCCTGATTGGGGTGCTGGTCACACAATTGTGCTCACTTTGCAAAAAGTCAAACTGCACACCTATTTTATGGACTTTTCTGTACGTATGTTAAGCTTCAACAAAAAGTCTACTTAAATGTTAGCAACAAATCTATGCATCCAAGGTTAACACTGTCAGAAAATTTCCACTTGGTGTAAATTAATCCAATTAGAGAACTTGTAATTATTAAGAGGGAAAAAGAGGAAAGTCCAGTTAGAGACTCAATTTCCTATTTGTTAATCCATAAAAGGCAATGTGAGTATCGGACGCTTGCTTTAACAGTTTGACTACACAAACCTACACCATATCCTCACATGCACTGTGGCAGCTTGTGGGGACCAGCACTGGACAG
>NC_071397.1:78400744-78599889 GCF_022682495.2 Desmodus rotundus | reverse complement strand
CATGCAAAAAAATGCTATTATATGCTCATAACATTTAATGAATACCATTTCTGAATCTATACAAGAATAAGGAATACTTGCCACTATATTTGGATGCCAGTTACCCAGCCAGCACACAAAATTAACTCTTATGAATATTCTAAAGCCTAATGAGGAAGAGACTTTAGACTATAAGCAAGCATCTTTGGTTAATGTTTTCCTTACTGGGAGTCACCCTCCCCACAAGCTTCCCCACAACTTAAAAAGAGGAGAGGCCGGGTAAAAGAGGAAGAGTACAGGTATTGTGCTGAGAAAGTCTCAAAAAATTTGAACAGTGACACTCTACTGATAGCAATCAGTACCGGGGAAAGGGCCGTAGGAATGGAATGGTTGGAACCAGGCCTGTCCATTTCTGTGTCTTTCCATGCACAAGTGTTCTTACCTAGCCTTGAAGCTTTAGGTTAAGTGGCAGACAGGAGCTATGGAACACTGAAGGGCTGCTTGATTGCACAGTTAACTTTCAAGTGAGGATCTTCTCACTTTGGAACTTGAGGCTAGCGGGTACTCACAAGCTAGGTAAACATTTGAGAAAATCATTGTTCCTGATAAATTTAATAAGCAGTCACTGACACACTGGCTTAAGGAAAAGTGAAAATGAATGATTGGTGAGTTTAAAAAGCACACAAGTCTAGGCTACATCGCTGAAAGGTGGGTGGCAACTGGCCTAGTCTTAGTATCTCTTTTCAAGGCTCCCTTCCCTCCTCTTTCCCACCCTCTATAATCTTCTGCCAAAGCTCAAGGTTTGAGGCAGTGGTCAAGCTCCATGGCATAAGAATTGGTGTTCCTCATGATGTTCTCCACCAACATAACAGGCTTGGGTTTTTTTCCAGCAAAGCAAGAAAGCCAGGTACAGATCAACATGGCTGCAGCTGCTCCACCTCCGGCACAGTAATAGGCCCAGCCAAGCCTACAGGTACCTGTAGAAACAGGGACAGAGACATGAAAGTTAAAGTAAGAGTAGGCAGCAGTGAATGCAACTGGGATTCCTGTGTCCTCCTTTCCTCCTTTGCTGATGGCTGGTATTTGTTTTAGCAAGACGTTGTAACGTTTTGTACTGTTACAGTAGGAACTTGGGGGTGATGTGGGTAGTGGTAGTGGCAGTGACACTAATGGCAGTGATGATAAGACAACAATCAAGTGTCAAGAACTAGGCTAAAGTCATTACACATACATCCTAATAACTATAGATAAAATGTGTTTTGATGTGGCAGAAATAGTTGCATTAAAGAGAAATTTACAAGTTGATGAAGATGATTCAAAAGCAGTGGGCTCAACCTTGAATAAAGATGAATTAGAAAAGCAGGTAACTTGCAAAATCTTCAGTGAATTGGAAAAGGCAGCACTGATTTCAAAACGTGTATGATTTCCAATTACAAAATAACCCTTAGACTTCCTCACAGCCAAACTAACCTAGACAAGGGTCTTAGGTGTTAGTTGACTGGTGAAAATTACACTAGCGTCTGTCAAGCATTCAACCCAGAACAACGGCTACAAGAAACGGTTCCCTTTGACCAATTATGACATGGCCACGTTGTTGCCCACACATCTTCCTTATCCCTCACCTAAGGAGGAACATTTCTGCTTCATTCACGAACAGGATCACAGCAGGAGCGCATGCGATTACTAACTACACTGGAACTGCGAGAGAAGAATTTTGCTGGAAAGAATACAAAGGGTAAGTACGACCTAATGAGGGTCACCTTTCCTCTCTCCCAGCTTTCTTTTATCTGATGAGAAGGCACCCAACAGGAAGCTCCTCTCTAACAGGGCAAATCTAGGGTAGACCCAGGGGAAGGGAAACCAGGGGAAGATGGTTTAGGCAGCTGCTTTACATTCAAGTGAGAAAAATGAGCATGGTTTTTCTCTCTTCCTTCTGCTGTTGCTGAAGTAAGCATTTAGAGCACATAGCACCCTCAAACCCAGGGCCCACGGCAGACAAGACAGGCCCGGCCTTGGGAACCCTACGCTAAAGCGTCCTTGAGGCATACAAACTCTCCACTCTGGGCTACCTGGGCGGAACTGATGAGAATTTGGGAGTGAAACTCTAGTTATTAAGAAATTGTGTGTTTATTTCTTGGAATCATAGGAGGAAAGATAATTAGACAAAAATTCTGAGATTAGGGATCCTGGCAATATATTTCTCTTTCAACATGACCAACAATATTTACAAAGATAAATATTACTTTTATTTCTTTTCATACTGTAAGTCACAGATAAAATGTAAATCATAAGGAAAGTCAACTTAGAGGCATAATATGGGAAAAGAGTTCGTATCGTTTGCTGTTCAAATGTTTCCTGTGCTCCATGGTACGAAATGGCATGGCCAGACAGAAACGGAAAGCAGAAGTTGAGGTTTTAGAGTACTGTACCAATTACGAACATAGCCAGGACTGGGCTCCGTTCCTAAAAGTGTGTCAGGTCAAATAGGATGTTACACGGAGAGCCTCAGACCGCGAGCAGTTTCCCTATCCCTCATCTCCTAGTAACCACTCAGTAAAACAAAGATTATTTGAAGTTCTCTATCCTTTTGATAAAATCGCCGATCCTTTGATGCCTGAGCTCTGTTGTCAGCATGGGCTCAGAGGGGCAGAGATCCATTTCCTAAGGTGTAGAGTTCATAGGAGGCTTCTTCTGCTATTTGACATATCATCCTACATCTTCCTAGAAACCTGGAGTCTTACCCAATTACAAAATTTTCAAAGAGCAGTTAGTTTTCAGCACAATGTAGGGGGATATGGAGTGGATAAAGGATTTGGAGTTGAAAATACTGGATTTAATTCATCATCAGTTCAATTCAGCACTGTAAAAACATAACAAAACTAATGCTCCCAATGCTTACTTTGATTAAAGTGCATTCTTTGGTTTAGTAAAATTGTATATAATACTCATTCTTTCCAGAAAACATAAAATCTTACAGAACTGTCTAGAAACCTGCTTCAAATCAAGGTTCAGCTAGCTGTTACCAGGTTTAATGAGGTACCCACTGATAAAATGTACTTACTTCGCTGCTGACTGGTCCATAGGCATGACCTGAAGAATCTGGTTCTTCTAAATACAGAGTGTAAAAGTGTGGTCTAAATCAAACAGTATCAAAATGTAATATTTTATGAACACATTATAAAACAGAATGGAAAGAATAATTCAACAAGCCATAGTGAACAAAAATTATACAACACCGGGGTAACATTTCTAAACTTTTTGAGGAAATAACTTACAGGTTTCAAATTCTTCAAAATGTGACTGTAATAGCTCACTAAAGAGTTCGTTTGGACATAAAACCTCAGAGCCAATACCAAAGTTTTCTTGTAGCCTATTTCAAAACATTGCGTAACTTCTATAAAACAAAGGAGAAGACACAACACATACCTTTCGTCCTTGGGAAGCTGTAGCCATTTAAGAACAGCTAAAATTCTCTCTTCAAACGGCACTGAACTAAAGTTAAGAATAAACAAAATGAAACAAATCTGTGACAACTCCTTAGGTTTAAAATATAACATTTTTTCTTTAAAAAATTGCATTAAGAAAAACTAAAATAATCTAATGCATCAATTGTGTGTCTGAAGCCACAGAAGAGTTTTATTTGGAAACTTAAATTCGTTTTCCCAACAAAGGAACAAAAGGTAGGTTTTGCACATGTGAAAGTTGTCCTTGGGCTTCAGAGTTTGCTTGTTGTACTCCACCTGAGGCTGTTTTTCCAGTACCTGAGAAGAGTAATTGCTACCATGAGAAAAACCCATGTGTCAACACGCTCTTCACAGGGCACCGCAGGGAGAACCCACTCATTGAAGACTCAGTAAAGGTGAGAAGTAGGCGACATTTCCTCAGCAGAATTCATTACACCTTCCTCTGGGCACAGGATTTGGTTTAAACTCCATCAGAGTGTGCCTGCCCAACGCCAAGTACAATTAGTTGTGTTCTCGGTCAGACTGTGAGAAGCCAGAGAATACTATCACTGATCTTTGGAGCCTCCAGGCCTACTATAAGGCATGGCAATTAAATCTCAATTACCATCCATGGAATGAAAATGAAGGCAATTAGTAGGGTGGGGAGAGGCACTGGGCTGTGCTCAAGTGAACCAGTAGCATAATAAGGTCACCAAAGAAAATCATGACGCATTTCTTGTCTAGAATTTATTTTCTATTGTATTGATTTTGTGACAGAAATTTCCTGTGTAAAATAAACAAAATTATCTTCGTAGTCTCCGTAAATTACCCAAAGGGAGCCTTCCCCCCAAAAAAAGGTTGTTCTGTTCTTTTCTCAGTACATCATAGATTTTGACTATCACAGGGAGGTTATTCTAATCAGTTTCTCACACTAGATGGCATATTTACTGAAGTAATTTGGAAATACAAATCCAGAGGTGCCATCAATATCTTCTTTTAGATAATATTTCCAGCGGCGTCATTCCCACCTGTGTCCTCTTTAATACTTTCACCTTCCTGTCCTAGCTCTTCTTCCCCCTGGAGTGAAAATGGGCCATGCCTCCACTCTGAGGCCACTGCTTTCCCCCTGACTTCATTTTCCATTCCTGCCCAAAGATCTGGGTGCACACCCAACAGGATACCAATGCCTTCTAGAAAAGCTCTAGAAAAATAACTCATTTTACTATACCATCCACCTTAAACTCTTTGAAATGGAGTCCTTACATTGATAGTTCTCACTTTTCAGCCAACATAGACTCAACGTATTTCAGACGTGAAAAGAAGGAGGTGCTGAGATGAAAATAATCTGTCCTATGGGTGCTGGAAAAAGTTCATCTACACATACCCATTATATATTTTATAGATGTCTGGGAGAATTCCTTTAAGTTCCACATCTGAGCCTGGCCAAAAATATGTGCCAGTCTTCAGGCCTTGGTACCTAGCTGTGAGCCAAATCTGAAAAAGGTAACAAAGGGAAGTTAGAAAACTATGCAAATGTTCATCTCTCAGGAAAGTATATGTTCATGCAACACCAATGCATGCTTCTCAAGTGCTAGGAAACCTTTAACGTTAATAAGATACAGCAGTAGTATTAAATAATAATCATATAGTATGACTCTGAACAGCAGCAAAAATAAAGTGAATGATTAGAGATTATTTTAATCTAAAAAATATGGACATAAATCAGTTGGCAACTACTGCATTTTTTTGAGCTATCCATCTACTTAATAGGTTCCCCATGAAAAAAGAAAAATTCACAAACATACATGTCCAATTGATATTTGAACTTATATAGCTAACATTTATTAAGCATTTTTTATTGAAATTACAACTCTAAATAGTAGTCTTATAAGCATCCTACAGTATTAATTTAAGTAATCCTCAAATAAGCCTATGAGGTACTAACAGTATTGCCCACAGCAGAGAGATGACAAAACTAAGGCACAGAAAAAGAGTTTGCCCAAAGTCACAGAGCCTTAAATGTCAGAGCTAAAATATGAATTTATAACCTGTAAATTAAACATCATGCTCTTTTTTTCCTTCTAAAAGGATTAAGACTACCCAAACAGATCCTACAGAATTATGGTTATAATTTAAAAAATAAAAAAGATACATCTAAATCACAGAATCTTCTAAATTAGCTTATGCAGAAGAAGTCAAAGTTTGCCTCCTTCAGAAACAACTACCTTTGTGTAGATCAAAATAGTACCTTCCATTCACCTACTGCCATACGCTACTAGTGCAAGAAGGTAGAATCCAGTAGAAAGAAAAATGGTCCAGAATAACCCAAGGCCAGTTTTCAAATAAACGACTACTCTCGTTATACACAAACTGCCTTTAGGATTGTCGGCATTCATCTCCATTTACAAAAGGATGGCCACAAACACAGCACATGAAGTAGGTTAATAAGAGTGCCAGGGAATCTGGTATTTTACTGTGATTGAAATAGATGAGAATAATAAAAGAAACTCTTTTAGTAGCTAAAACAGACACACAACTTACTGGTTCTCCTTTGTACCACTCAGGATTAAATTTCTCTTTACTTTTAAGTGCAAAGGAAGCATTCATGTTTGGATCATACATTTTATTGTCGATTATGCCATGGGATTCTGGATAAAGACCCTAAAAATATAAAATACGGGTTTTATGCAAGTTTTAAGTGTTTTCATGTTAAAATCACAACAATTTCATCAAAGAGAAACAGGTTACTGAATCTACAGAAAACTTAACACAGTTTAGGGAGGGAAAAACAAAACAATGGGTATTGTCAAACACACAATGAACCACTCAAAATTTTATGTAGTATTTGTGTTTTAAATTATGTATAGGAGATAATAGGATAGCAATGCTGCGGATGAAGGTCTATGTAAGTAGGCAGCCCCCCAAATTCCAAGAAAAGGACTCTTTTTTGCATTGCTGAGGGAAGTATTTCTGCAGAACATACTTTTTTTGGATGGATCCAAGAATGGCTTTTATCAATCAATATAAGCTAAATTATTAATTTTCTGGCTTCAAGGCCAAATGAATGCCACTTTTATTTTTCTGGATTCAGATTAAATCTGGAAACTTTGCAACAAAAACAGGGCTGTAATCCTATCCAGAGTGAGGCAGAGTGACTTGCTCAAACTCACACATCAACACGACTGGAAAGACAAGTTGAGAACACAGGAGTGTGATCGTTTGGGGCTCAAATAACGTAGGCCTTTTAAACCAGTAAGAAAAAACAGAATATAAAAATGATAGATCTTAAAACTAAAAGGAAACCAAGAATACATTTATCGAGGTCATTAGTCACCTCCTTGCACAGATGAGAAAATTGAGACTCAGAAGGTCAAGTGACTTTCCAAGGCCAAGCTAGTTAGAAGCACAGCGAAGCCCAGAATCTAGGTTTCTTGGCTTAACTACACATTGGGAAAGAAGTTACTTTTTTCCTGATCTGATATCTAATTAATCTCTCAAACAATTCTACATTTACATCTCTCTTCTGTGAACATGAAAAAGTTGAAATGCGGAGCTTACTGTGACAATGCTGTAGTGATTGGGGAAGGTTTTTGTTGGGTATACTGGTCTCATGCTTTTAGCATACGCTCCACAGTTCTCTACAAAGGAAAAATAGTAAAGATTGTTGTTAAATGCAACTGGCTATCTGTTTACCTCATTTAGCTTTGCTGACACAGCAGTCTAAATCACATGAAAAATACAGGAGGAGTTTGGAATCACAAAAATTCAGGGGGATTATAAAGCAAAATTTTGAATTCAAATTCAATGTTAATATTAAGAGTTACTTTTTCTCTTTGTCAGAAACAGTAAACAAAATAATTAAGCCAATGAAGTAATTACCCCATACTAAACAATAATATTAAGTTCCAGATAAACCAGTTGTAACAATGACGCTTGCTAGATCTCCATTACTATTTAGTGGTCACAGACTCAAATTGCAAGACAGTACAAAGCGCAAAACAAAACAGCAACCACAAAAATGAAACTAACAGCTAAATCTGTAAAATTAAAACGGAGGGTGAAGCAGTGGCTGGGGTGAGGGTCCGGACCCACAGATTCAGAGCTAGCTAACTGGACAGGCTCAACGCTGCGGAAAGAGGCACACTCTGGCTTCACGTCGGAGACAGTGCAGAAGGCACACTGTTCCTGATTCAGCCCTGGGGTCACGCTCTCGTCTCCTATGTCTGCTCCTGAGGAAGGAACGTGTAACTAAAGATTTCTGGATTTTAATACCTCATTGCCTGAAAATGCTCCTTAGGTTGGTATGTGTTCCTCTCACGGCCTTTCAAACAGTTCATAATCACAGATCACATTCCCCAATTATCCAAAGCCAGGACTTGGGCTAATTGTGTAGTGGCTTCCTTTAAACGTCATATATGGACACCTACAGCCACTTAATTGTGAACTCAGGATGCCACGTCTGGTACCATCGGGACAAACTTTCCTCCTAATGGTGACAATGGGCCTGGCGAACGAGGACAGAGCCTTCCTTCCCTGCTTATATCAGCTCTTTACTAGAGAGTTTTTGTGTCAAATGACCATTTACAAAAACCATTTTCTTCCAGGTAAAAATTTAAAACTCAAACTTTTAGAAGCTTTCCAAAATGATTTTGGCTTGTCACAAGATAAGCACAATAAATGTACATATGTATTTACTGGAAGTAATTTTAATATTTAAACCAATTTCAGATATTCAAGTCCAGCCAGAACACTAAGTTAGTTGTAATTACTTACTTCTAGTTCAATCAGTATTAAGTGTAGCTATTTAAATACTGCTAACTGAGCAGAGTTCTACAGTTTATATCCCTATATGCAAATTTTGTTTCTTTTTCAATAAGAACAATGATACAAGTGATACCCATACTGCTGGTGGATAGTGTGATTTACATTAATACTGAGAAAAGACCATTCTATTGCATTAGTGATTTATAGAATAATCATTCAATTAAGGCCTTGATTGAGACAAAGAAATTGGAAGGATGCTACAAGATATTACAGGATAACTAGCAGGCAAATATTCTATGGCTACATGACTAGTATCATATCAGAAATACCTTCTGTTTTGAAATTCTATTTAAGATGTAATACTAAATAAATAAAGAAATGGTTTTTCCATCAAAAAAGGAAATTCTAAGAAAAATTTATATATATATAAATATATATGAAAATACGTACACATATATTAGCTAAGGGATAAAAAATTCTAAGATAACTCTATAATCTTAGAAGAATTTAAAAGGCAGCTTTAGAGTAATTACAATATTAAAGACTAGTTCCTTATCATCAGGTTCAGTCACTTTCTATTAGAGTTTAGTAAAATAGTCAAGTTCAGCCAGTACTTTTCCAAAGAAGATTACTGCATCCCTAGTCTATCGCACTGCAATTGTGATACTCCAAGCGTAAACTTTGAAGCTACTCACTTAGTTTGCTAATAACAGGAAGAAGTCCACCCCAAGTGTGTAAATATTCTGCCCTGAAACCATCCAAAGAAAATAAGAGGGTCGGAGGCGTTTCAAACCTGGGCAATAAGGGAAAGAAAAAAATGAAAAAACATGTTTAAAGAAAGAAGACACACATCCAGTGAAGAGTTTCTCCCTCCTTGGCACAGACCCAGTGAAGACTTTCCACTGAGGTCAGTATGTAATCTAGACTAAACTAACAACTTCAGCAAGCTCCCTCATAAAGGACATTTTATAAGCATTTATTTTCATATACAAGGTGCTTTCGTTATTTTATCATGTATCCATATATCATCAAATAGTATTTATTAAGCCCTCATACTATTGAGTTACCCTACAGAGAATATCACTCATGGTTTCTTCTATTCCATAAGCTGACCAAATGGTACTAAAAAGTAATATTTTCCCATTATGAAGGAGGAGAAATGCTAACACACAGTATTTTCTAAATTACATTTTTGTTTCTATTAATGTTTTTCCTGAACAACCACTTTTTGATACTGCCTCTACTTGAATCTACTAGATGTCGCATAAATTATATACTGTATTAAGTGTTTGAGTTTAATACATTTAAAAGATTAATATTTAACAGAGAAGTTTAAGAGGTATTTACTGCATTTAAATATATAAACAATAAAGAAATGATCCAACGCTACAAATGAACAATGATAGTGTGCGCACCTGCGTACACACAGTTAATGTGTGTGGTGTGGAAATCTAAACAGGGAGGCAAAAAAGAAAAAAAAAATACATGCAATGCTATGCTCAGCCAAAGAAATAACTATAGGCAACTGTCGATGGCCTCACCAAGAGAGCCACAGTAATGTTGCGATTCTAGTAGTATCGTAGATGGTGGGAGAGTTGTATACCACTGAATAACCACGAGAACTTTCCACGGACAATTCACTCAGTAATTCAAAATGTGAGAGCCAATGTTTACCTTGCCTTGCTTATTTCAACTCTGTCTCCTTCCCAGCTTACTCTTATATACAAACACAAACAGAAAAGGGAGAAAACGTGTATAGAATTTATGTTTGTTTGTACAGAGCTCTGTCAGGTGACTCTGCAGAACCAGCTGCACATGGTCTCAATGGCCCATCTCTGTGTTAAGTTATTTATACTCAATCAACAGAAAACAGAAAAACTACTGGACCACCAGGTAAATATACTGGCATAAGTTCTAGTACAATAAAATGTATTTTAAAGTACGTTCTTCTTGGAAAGAAAGAGGTTACATTTTCTACTAAAAAGTCAACATTAAAACTGAAAAATAGTAATCAACGTTTGGAAAGAAAAGAAAAATTCAAATTCACTAAGTTTAAAATTTCCAATATGCTTTGCATTTCAAGGCAGCTTAGGATTCATGAGAAGTGTACTTTGAAAAAAAGCCTCTTTTTTTGGCATGTTTTCATTTGAGTTTAGTTCTTTTCTATTGCTGTTACTATTATTTTAAACAACAAAAATATATTCTCCTATCCAAAAGAAAACAATTTTTATTTTTTAAAGCAAAAATACATTATATACATAAATAAAATAAGGTAAAATACAGATATAAAATTTTTAATAGTTTGGAAAAGTCATCATTTTAAATAAGTAAAAATATATTTTTTAAGATGAGTAATTCAAATTACATCTCTTAAGATGAGTAATTCAAATGCAAATCCGCATGAGGTAGATCTCAAGTGGAGAAAAGCTAAATGTACCTAACACCTTTTATAAAACTTCTGCCATATGAATTCCACAAAAACTTTTTTGATGGACTTGTATACATAAAGTTCTGTGCAAAATACTTGAAAGACAAAGAGAACAAATATGAACCGTAAACATTATATAGCATCCTCTCACAGATGCATTGCTTATCCTCCATATTTACAAATGTACCAAAATGCAAAAAATGAAGAGAAGCTGTAATGTGAGACAAGTTCAACTCTCAAAACCCCGAAGGAAAGAAAAGGGCCTTCCTCTAAGAGGGGAGATACACACACTTCCACCCGACACTCATGAATACTAAAGACTGCATACCCATCGCCTCTCTCTTTTCCACTGCTTTCCAGATTGGGGGATCGCACATCGCCAGTGCGAAATATGAGGCCTAACTACAAATCACGTTGAATGAACCAACAAATAATTATTATTATTACCTTTTCAAGTAGGAAAGAAAATATTGGCATTTCTAAAAAAGGAAAAATCCGTATCTCAGAATATCGTCTTACCCTGCTGGGCACTGCGGCTCATTAATGCTCTCACAGGATTCTTCTACCCAACTTTTCTCACCTAAGTATTTTAAAGAAATAAAACACATGAACACATTTGATAATAACAACAACTGCGATGCTTGTGAGACACATTAGGACAGATTCCAAAACCAAAATGTGTTAACATTTGATTTGGGGGAAATATAAGAAAAAGAGGGAGGTACTCGGTTTCAAAATAAAAATCTGTTCCCAAAGAGTGAGTTGATACCAGGAAGAAAAGAGCAAATGTGTGATTGCAGGACTAAACACAACATTGTCTTTGCGAGACCATGAAGGCATCTCTTCCATTTTCACTTTTTACTAAATGCATCGAGGTGACCATGGCTCATAGGTTTCGGGCGCACATTTCTATGACACATGATGTATACTGCACTGTGTGCCCGCCGCCCAAAGTCCAGTCATATTCATTCCATCAGCACATAACTGACCCCCTTTCCCCTTCCCAAATCACTCTATTTTCAATCAAAATTTACAACTCTCCTCCTACCCACCCAACACAAACTTCTAGGCAAGGCATCCAATACTACAAAGGCATGTGCTACCCTATAATCTATTGCAGTAATTTCACATCCACTCTCTCATGCATGGTAGACACTGTTTTAAAATATAAAAGTGTGAGATGGTGTCTATTTGCTAAGAACTCATAATCTAACTATGGAGAGAAAGCAAACACATGAGACTCCAGTAACTGACAAGAGAGAATATGCAATTAAGTTTGAAATGAGTGACACAGGTAATATGTGAGAGAATAGGTCAGAAACGAAGGAGACAGGATGGATGCTCCTCCCTCTGTGTCTTAACATAAGCTTCCTTTTAATGATCTAAAATACCACCTACTGAAATCTAAGAACCTAATTTTTTTTTAAAAAAGAAAATGTAATCTTAATACTATGCCTTAGGAAGTTGAGTTTTCAATATTTTCCCACTGTATATTTCACAAAATAAACAGGTTATCCTAAATGCCTAAATTATTTCTGGTAAGAATTTAGGCAATGGGCCTGGCCATGGGCTTGGTTGGTTGGAGTGTGGTCTTGTACACGAAAAGGTCTGCGGGTTCGATACCCGGTTAGGGCACATCCCTAGGTTGCATGTTTGATCCCTGGTTGGGGCAACTGTGAAAGGCAACCAATCGAAGTTTCTCTCTCACACTGGTGTTTCTCTCTCTCTCTCTCCCTTCTTCTCTCTCTAAAATCAATGAACATAACCGCAGGTGAGAATTTTTGAAAAAAGAATTTAGGCAATGTATAGTCACTTTTTCCCCAGGCATGATGACCCATTTGATGCAATGATATATTCTTGCTGAACTTTTTTTTAATTTGAGGAAGTGGTCACTTCCCTTCCTGAGATCCTCTGACCCAGCCAGCTCTGTGCTGAGATGCCCAACAATCTTTAATCGCTACCTGACCACACTTTTAGGAAATAAGGAGACAGGACCCTGTGGAAAAGTCCCATGTTCATTTGAAACAAGTCCCCTGATTCCTAAGAGAGGCAGATGCCACCATAAAGGACAAATTTACTTTTTATTCAGTGAGGCGTAGAGATATTGCTCATTCTTGGAGCACAGTCCCTGAAATCCATGAGCCAGCGCTCTCACCAACGTCTCAGAGTCTTCTGACCACACTCATATTTACGGAGCTATGCCAGGCTATAGCACACCCAACAGTAAACCTATAATTTAAGCTCCTCCTATTACTCCTGTCATAAATTCCACATCGAAGTTGTTGCTATTTTTCACTGAATTCATGGGAGTGGCATGGAAGACTTTATCCTCATTTTTTATGGGGAAACCTGGAACACAGGAGTCGGCCAGGATGACCTTTCCAAAACACAGCATTAAATATATAGCTAATGCCAAAATAACATGAGGGGGTGGCAGCAGATGAATGAGTGACTATAAATAAAACAAGATTGGCCATGTGCAGAAAAGAATTCTTAAGCTGGGAATGGGTACACTGTTCATTACACACTCCCCGTTTACTCATATATATGCTCAAAATGTTCTTGAACAAAATGTTTAAAAATATTTTTTTCAGCTAATATAGTTGGTCAATAAATATGATTCCTAATGTAAAAAAATAAAACCTATGCAAAACCCAGCTGAGACCGAGGAAGAGGTCAGGCTGCTGTCGAGCCTGGTGAGCACGTGGAAGGAAACCTGACCTTGACACACGGAGCTGTAGTTGATGCAGCAGTCACCATGGCCCCTGCAGTCGTCTGAACAGGAGCAGAGGCTTCTGGGCAACCTTTTCTCACCACACCTGAACTTGCTGCAAGTCCATATGCGTTCTAGAAATAAGTATCAACAAAAGCGTTATGGTCCAAATGTAACACATCCAGAGCAGACTCAGACCTGTGGTCTTCTGGAGCAAGACCCATAACAGACAACAAGCTACTCCCTACCTCTCAGTCACTTGTAGACTGGGCCATCACAACGGTCAACTACAACCGACAGACAGAAAACAGGCAGGCAGCAACTGTGATTATTTCACTACAACCGCAGAATCTCATCATTTAAAATGGGACAAACAATTCTTACTACACGATTCATATGAAGATCTTGGCTTTTTCTGCCAGCCATTTTCAGGGTTCTCAAACTTTCATCTAAACCTGGGTCACCCCCACTGAAATATTATTCCATGTCATGAAGAGAAGTTCGCAATCAGGCTGAGAGAAATCTCCATGTTCTGAAGGTTTTATTTTAAAGTTTAAGTGGACATCTAAGAACTCTTGCTTTAATAAGCCATAATGAAAATATTCACATATTTTCATGTGAACTTGGTTTAAATGCACATTAGACTGTGCAGGTTTTCAGCATACATCAAAAATGGGCACGGTTTTGCTATCCATACAATGTTTAATGGCAAGATATGTGAAATTTTTTCTCTAAGGGAATATGAAAGCCAAATTTTAAAAAATCTCAGATGAATTAGGTAAATCACAAAACTAAAGATGCAGAACCATCCAGTGACCTTGCATGAATGCCAGTAACCGCATTTTTTCCCTGCGCGTTTTTACCTGGTTCTATACACGTCTCCTGGTAATCTAGACAGCAGTTTCCAAGTTCGACGCAAGCAACATCACAGCGACAGTTCCCAAATGTTCTTTCGAAACAGCGACCTTTGCAACTTTTAACTGAAAATATTGAACAGTGAGTTAGAAGTTTCTAATCATTATAGAATCACAAAGCAAACATCAACTAATTCACCTAAGTTGAGGGTACAGATCAAATTCAAATACTGCTTCAGAAAACACAGATGGGAAAATAAAGTTACCTAAGAATCTTTCACAAATACACATGGAAACTGATACAAAGAGAAGGTAACATTATGTACAGTTTATGATTTTCTCTCTTGCCATAGAAAACAGAGAACTTTTTTCTTTTTTTTAATTTTTTTACTGTTGATCAAGTACAGCTGGGAAGAGAACTTTTTTCTTTCACGTATCACCAACGCTACTGGGTCTGATGGGACTTAAAGGCTTTGTGGTCCGGTAAAGAGGAGTCAGGGTGAGAGCTTGTGCTGAAGGTCGGCTTAAACAGCCATGGAGCTTTCTAAACTTTCAACATGTGTGAGACGATTTTTAGGGTGATTATCTATGAGCCTTTGAGAAAGAGAAAGAACACCTGACGTGCCGTACTCCCAGTCTCCGGGTGCAGAAGTGATGCGATTGCGCAGGACCCAGTCTCGGGGTGCAGAAGCGATGCGATTGTGCAAGACACACGCTGCAGGACCGCCCCCCCACCGTCACTGGAAACACCCCTTTCACCAGCAGACCCAGCCCGCTCCCTCCGGGGAGCTTTCCCAGACTCCCCAGTCTACCTCCACTTTCCTTCCTTAAGCTTTTACAAAATCTTATCCTTCCTCACAGCCACTTAATTCCATTTGTAACTACAGTATTTGATTAGGATCCCAGGCTCAGACTAGACTCAAACTTCCCGAGAACAAAGGCCACACCTAAATTCTGCCCGGTACAAATGTATCCCTTATACCCACAAGACACTTGACTATAAATTGGTACTAATAAGTTTCCATTAAATGGATAAATGGCAGATATGGAAGAAAAGACTTTTCATTAAAAACAATAATTTTACCTTGTAACTCTTTACTAAATATCTAGAAAAGCCTAGGATATTATTAGATTTCTAAAAAATCAGGTTGAGGAGGAAAAAATGGAAGTCTAACAAGAAAAAGGAATAATCCTAGCTCTTGACTTTAATGCCTTCTGAACCAACAAGGCCCTGCCACCGAATTAATTCTCGTGACACTGGGAGGCTAGGCAATTTTAAGGACATGAAACGGCAATAATAATTTTTAGAGTCAGAAGTACTTATTCTCCTGTCTCGGCGGGAGGGGGGGAGTTACTAGAATAATAGCTATTATTTTAAGCTCATTAATATGCACCAAGCAATTTTTAAAAATACCATACACACTATGTTGGGTTCAGATTAAAATTGCCGATTTTATGTGTGAACCTGAACTCAAGGGAAATTACTCCGTATCAAAACACTGTACCGGTAAACACTAAAGTCTGTAGCTTCTTAACTTTTGCTCTGAATACAGGCGTGCCTCGTCTTACGGCACTTCCCCTTTATCGTGCTTCACGGATGCTGCAGTGTTTACAAACTGAAGGCCAGCCCCTCAGCCAGCAGAAAGATTACGACCTGCTTTACTGCCGTGCGGGCTCTCGTGCAGCGGTCTGGAACCGACCCTGCACTGTCTCGGACGTGTGCCTGCAGATTGTTGACTCAATGCGTACAACTGCTACATTTCACTCATTTCAATAATAAATGAGAGCTTAGCAATCACTGAAAAAAAATTAAATGACTAATATTACAACTGCAGAATAGTTGAGTAGGAAAAGAATTTTCAAAATTGAATTCTCTAAGGAGACCATCAATCATTTTTACGAGGGGGAAAAACCTACCTCAAAGGCAAGATGACTACTACAATGTACTGTGATTCAGTTTTGTTATTTATAGCAATCCTATCAATACTGGATAATTTCTACACTTGCTATAAAAGAGAAACACATGTAGAAGCTTAAAAATGCCATGATTGCTTTGAAACCACCACTGCCCACAATTTTAAAAGCCTTAAGAGCAGGTGAAGATCAATCTCTGGTGGCCTAGGGATGCTGACTGGTCACCTAGTAACCTCTAGGGCTGCTTCACAACTAACTGCTTGGGGAAAATGAGTATCCCAGGAGTGCCTGGAGGAAGTCAGGGAACCTCTGGGAGCATGACACCAGAACCCGCTGGCTATGTCTGGTGGTTTGTTTCTTTGTTCTTAATTTATTTTCTGTTTTTCCAGGGTTTTTCTGTTTCTTTGGTTGGTGTATTGATCATATCCCCTCTTTGTTGTTTTGGGAGATAAGTATTGCAAGTAAATAAAATATTATATGGCTAAAATAAAAAAGCTTTAGATGGCTCAAACCAGCATCAAATATGCAATATTTATGGAGTAGCCATAGGATTAGCTCATCACACTCTGAAGGCTGAGTGTCATACACACACACACACACACACACACTGTACTAATTACCTTCTTTGGCACAGCTTGGTTTCAACCCAAATATACAACCGAGGATTGTTGTTAACACACAGACTGACAACACCTGTAGGGAGAAGAAGAGGAAATTATATAGCCTCAAGACCATTTTGTTTCTTCAAATGTTTTTTTCTTCAAATGTTTCTAAACTTGCTGGTGTTATCCTATTTCCTGATTGGGGTGCTGGTCACACAATTGTGCTCACTTTGCAAAAAGTCAAACTGCACACCTATTTTATGGACTTTTCTGTACGTATGTTAAGCTTCAACAAAAAGTCTACTTAAATGTTAGCAACAAATCTATGCATCCAAGGTTAACACTGTCAGAAAATTTCCACTTGGTGTAAATTAATCCAATTAGAGAACTTGTAATTATTAAGAGGGAAAAAGAGGAAAGTCCAGTTAGAGACTCAATTTCCTATTTGTTAATCCATAAAAGGCAATGTGAGTATCGGACGCTTGCTTTAACAGTTTGACTACACAAACCTACACCATATCCTCACATGCACTGTGGCAGCTTGTGGGGACCAGCACTGGACAGGGTTAGGTGAGTACATCTCCGGTCCAAATGTCACCACAAGCTGGTTGTATGATTTGGCACAAGTCACTTAAGAATTCTAGACAGCAGTTTATTCACCTGTAAAATTAAAGGGTTGGACTACATGGATCCCTAAAAATATTTCCGGTTTGAACATCTTGGTTCTTTCTCATTCACTACTCTTCTGGCCGTTGACATTTTAAAATAAGTGGATACACCATTCAACTCTGAAGAACAATGACATTTATTTGTGATTCAGAAGAAAAAGAAGAATCCATACAACAATCCATAATATTTTTAGTGGGATGGAGTTTCCCTGACAGCTCTGTGGAATGTCACTTTGCAGGACAATCCAACAAAATATTCATTGAATACCACCTATGTGTAAGTACTATGCTAGGCATTCAAAGAAAGAGTAAGAGGTACCTCAGGGAGCTTGTTTTTGTGGAAGGAGGTAAATACAATAGCATAAATGGCCCATATTTGGTAGCCTCTACAAAGCAGTTGCGGGGTTCTATCGTTTAAAGGAGAAAGTTTGGGGTGGTTGGGGAGAGGGAGAGCAGGAAGTGCATCATAGATAAAGCCTTTGGGGGGCAATGAGGGTCTGATACTGAAGACAGAGTGGAGGGGAAGGAAGAGAGGACACAGCGGAGCAAATCTTTGGATCTTGGAGGGAGACCAGCATAAGGAAAAGCTCAAAGAAAGGAAGGCCCATGGAAGATGGCACATGAATAATCAGCAGTCTCTTTTGGCTGGGACAAAGAAACTGCGGAGGAGAATGGACAGGGACCCGGGGCGGAGGCATGGAAAGGTAGAGTCATATTTCCCAAAGGCCAAGATAGAAAGATAGTAGAGACAGGAGGAACAGGCGAAGTGGCCAGGGTGAATGGTGGGCGGTGGCTTTTATGAACACATTTCTTCAAGTGAAACATTGAGTATTGATGCCAGACTCTAGGCTAAGTACTGGCTACTCAGTAATGAAACAGGCATGACCTCTGTCCTCAAGGTGCCTACCCTTGTGTGACTACAAGAACTAAAGGGAAGGTGAGTGATAAGTAAACTGAAGCAGCAGGTCTAATTTATTTCCAAAAAATGGGGGTGAAGGAAAGGAGAGCAAGAGTGCCGTGGGTCTAAAACACTACAGGATCTACACAAGGCCCCTCCCTTTTTTTAGGAAACCAAAACGTAAGTGTATTTATGTCCATTAAAATAGGGAACCATCACAAGAAGAGCTTGAGCAAGTACCTAAAACCAGCAGAGGCAGAACAAGGTACCTGAAGAGAGTACTAATGGATTCTCCAAAACCTTTGATGGCAGTGTAAATTGGCACAACCATACAGATTAATTTAAAGGTATCCATCAAAAACATTAAAAACCCTCTTACTGTCAAATCTATAGAGAAATGAAGAAAATAGTAAAACTAACCTGTATTTAATATACTGTAATTTAAAACACAGAAAATTAAAGTTTAAATTCATTATAATAAACTTTTCAAGAATAGTTCAAACAATGCTTATCTTCTCATCAAAAAACTTCCAACACAGAGTGAGAATCTTCTCTATGTCTTTGCGAATTGTCACATGCTTAGTTTAGATCTGTTTCCAATGCTTTAAACTTTGCCCTTTCAATATTAAGAAATATCTTCAAGATTTCCTTTAACATGAATTTTGGGGTCAGCGTCACTTCCTCTGAGACGTCTTCATCCTTTTCATCACAACCACACTCCTTCTTTACGTCAGTAAATTTGCCATCAGTAACTTCCTCTGGCTGCATATCCGGAGTCTGGTAACCAGTGGCAGGGTCAACATTCCACAGTTGGCTATTTCTTCCATCGCCTCATTTACATTCAATTTGTAATTCACTTTCAGCATTATCATTTTTATCTTTTAACCACTGGCTTAAAACATATGTAGTATATATAGACCTTTACCCGCTTGTTAAGCTATAGAAGAGATACACTGATTTTTTGAGTCACCTCTTCTTTGCTAAATATTACTTAGATTTACCTTTTATAAGATAATGTATAGCACGTAACTGAAACAGAAGTACAACAGAAGCAATCATTTCTCACCTACAATCCCGTCCATAAAAGATGAAATTTAGATTACCTACTACTATATTACACAACACCCAATCAGGATAATTTGCAGTAGGAAATTTCTCAACAATTTTGAGAGCTGCAAAATCTAATTCCGTCTTAATGTTCTTCTCAAATTAGTTTAATTCTACAACACAATAGCACAATTTCTTTATAGAATAAAATTATAACTTCAAAACTATCTCCATTTCTAATTTATGATAGCCTTCAAGATGTATACTTTATATCTCTGTATTTCCAACCCATGCTCAACCTCATCAAATTAAATTAAGAAATATTAATGCCTGGACTTCCAGTCAAGATGGGGTTGTAGGCAGACATGTTCACCTCTTCGTACAACCACATCAAAATTGCAACTAAAATATAAAACAACCATCATTCAAAACTATCAGAAATCAAGTTGAGTGGAAGTCTGACAACTACAGAATTAAAGAAACCACATACATCCAGACTGGTAAAAGGGGCCAGACATGGAACAGGCTAGTCCCCCACCCACGTGGATAAAATTTTGGGAGGGATATCTTGGAAGAAAGGAGTCCCAGCCCAACACCAGGCACCCCCAGTCCAAGGTTCCAGTGCCAGGAAGATAAGTCCCCACAACTTCTGGCTGAAAAAACCCACAGGGATTGAGTCAGTGGAAGAAACTGCTGGACAAGCCGTTCCACTTAAAGAACCCACACATGGACTCACCTACTCAGACTCACACTCTCTGAGTTCCAGCACTGGGGTAGTAGCTTGAAAGGCACCAGTGGCATAAAGGAAGGAACTGAAGTGCCTGGCATCAAGGTGAGCAGAGGTCATTATACCTTTTCTAAACCCTCCCCCCACAGAACTATAGAGCCAGCAAGCTGGCGCCATATCTGAGACTCCATCAACCTGGCTAACACTGTTTGACCCATTGTGGACATCCCCAGAGACTCTGCCCCAACCAACTTATGGGCCCACCCAGGCTGCTTTTTCATATGAATGGCTGATGTGGGCTCATGCTTCACAAATTCCTAAAGCCTACCAAACAAGCAACAGCTGGCCTCAGTGAACCACAGGACTGGCACTAGCAGCAGCCAGCCTAGATTCACAGCTTGACTTCGCCTGGGAACCTCCAAGCCCAGGACAATTAGCAGCCATCTCAGATAGCTTTATAGCTCATACAGGGTGGCCTGGGGCAATACACAGGTGGGGGCTGACCTTGTCTGCTCCACCTTGGAAACCCCAGGACCAGCTCACCCAGTGGACAGCTACAGGCCATGTCGGAGTCCCACCATCCTGCCTCTGCACAGCTGATTCTCCATGGAGGATGGATGTTGGGGATCAGTGGTCATAGCCAATCCTTTACCAAGGCCAGCTGACTGGCCTTGGTAAATCCCTCCCATTGACCTGCCAACAGCAACCAAGGCTCAACGATGAGAAGAGAGTGTACTCAACACACACAAAGGGTGCACCTCAAGTACCCAGCTTGGGTGATAGAGGCTATGCCACTAGACCCTACAGGACACTACAGTAGGCCACACTAGCAAGAGAGGGAATCAAAGCAGCCCTACCTAATACACAGAATCAAGCACAGGGTGGCTGCCAAAATGAGGAGACAAAGAAACATGACCCAAACCCCAGAAAAAGAGCTAAACAAAATGTAGATAAGTACTCTATCAGGTGCAGATTGCAAAACACTGGTTATAAGGATGTTCAAGGAACTTAGTGAGGACCTCAGAAGCATAAAAAAGATCCAGTCAGAAATGAAGGATACACTAATTGAAATCAAGAACAATTTACAGGGAAACAACAGTAGAGTGGACAAGGCCAAGAATTGAATCAATGATATGGAATATAAGAAAGCAAAAAAAACAACCAATCCAAACAACAAGAAGAAAAAAGAATCCAAAAAAAAATGAGAATAGTGTAAGCAGCCTCTGGGACAACTTCAAGATGTCCAACGTTTGCATCATAGGGGTGCCAGAGAGAGAAGAAATTGGAAATCTATTTGAAAAAAATAATGAAAGAAAATTTCCCTAATTTGGTGAAGGAAATAGACATGCAAGTCCAAGAAGTACAGAATCCCAATTATGATGGATGCAAAAGAGTCCCACTCCAAGACACATCATAATTAAAATCCAAAGGTAGCCCTGGCTGGTATAGCTCAGTGGATTGAGCGCCAGCCTGCAAACCAAAGGGTCACCGGTTCAATTCCCAGTCAGGGCACATGCCTGGATTGTGGGCCAGTCCCCAGTAGGGGATGTGAGAGAGGCAACCACACATTGACGTTTCTCTCCCTCTCTTTCTCCACCCCTTCCCCTCTCTATACAAAAAATAAATAAATAAAATCTTTTTTAAAAAATGCTAAAGGTAAACCTAAAAAGAGAATCTTAAAAGCAGCAAGAGAAAAGCAGTTAGTTACATATGGGGGAGTTCTTATAAGACTGTCGGCTAATTTCTCAAAAGAAATCTTTGCAGGTTAGAAGAGATTGGCAAGAAATATTCAAAGTTGTGAAATGCAGGGGCCTGCAGCCAAGATTGCTCTACCCAGCAAAGCTATCGTTTAGAATTGAAGGGCAGATAAAGAGCTTCCCCAAAATCTAAACTATGAAAAATAAAATGGCAAAAAATACAAACCTATCAATAATTGAATCTAAAAATCAAACTAAGCAAATAAGAAGAACAGAGATAGAATTCTGGATACAGAGAGCATTTTGATGGTTGCCAGATGGGAGGGGGACATAGGGGAATGCATGAATAGGTGAGGGGATTAAGAAGTACAAATACGTAGTTACAGAATAGCCATGAGGATGTAAACTAAGTATAGGCAATGGAGTAGCCAAAGAACCTGTACACATGACCCCCATGGACATGAACAATGGTGGGGGAGATTGCCTGAGGGAGTGAAGGGTGCTGGGTAGAGGGGTGACAAAGGGGGAAAAGTCAGGACACCTGTAATAGCATAATCAATAAAATATAATTAAAAAATAAATATTAATGCCTACTTGTACTGTGCCAGGGGAAACATCTAATATGATAACTTCCTTAAGCAGAATGACCCTTATCCCCACAATTATGTCAGCTTTGGCAAATAGGGCAATAGTGATATTGTTTATTATCTCATCACAAGTCTCAAGTAAGAATCAATAGAAATCATGATAGCAGTATCTATCAACTTACAAATAGCAAAGACCAAAGACTATAATGACAGAAGGAAGAAAAGGTGCTAAAACAAAAGAAAGAATCATTTTATAAAATTATAAGCAATACGTAGCAATTTATTAAACTACACATAACACACATGCACAATGACAACAAACCCCCAAAATGTCAGGGTCTGGACGGACAAGGCCATTCATTACCAAACCACTGCTTGTAAGAGTAGCTGAAGGGCCAACCAGAAGGCTAAGGACAACATAACAGAGGGTAACTCTCTGGTGGTTACTTTGGCTTTGCACAGATTCAGGCCTGTGGGTAGAAACTGTCACTACATGATGAAATCCAGTTGCCCAAGCACTTCCAGGACCTCGCATTACAAAAATGCTAAGACCGCAAGCTGTACAACCTTTCCTCACAGAGACTCCCATTTCTGTCGATAAAAACAATCTCTGCTCTGTGGATACCAGCACAACGATTTCCACAAACATAAAAGGGGAAGAGTGAGAGATAGTAAATCCACACAAACAAGCTTCAAAGACCTATCACAGAAGTTGTTTGACTTTCCAAGAATCCTCCATCCACACATTTTTTTACACGAATGATTAGCAGAATTGCTGGGTGTGTGCCATCATTTCAAATAGTACTTGCTTCTAATTTATGTGAGAAATAGTGCCATGAATCTGGTGCCTTTTTCTAAAATGGCAAATACTTCTCATATTTAGTAAGGGGGGAAATCAGCCGCAGGCCGAGTTTAAAAGAATTTAGCAAATTCTAGTTGTGAGTCAAGAGAACTATATTGACATTAAAAAAAACACATGCTAGCCCTGGCCAGTGTGGCTCAGTTATGTTCTTTTTCTTATATCTTGAAAAAAGAACATAAGAAAAGTTGGAAGGAGGTAGAGCAGTTTTGTAAGGCACAAAACAAATCTTCAAATTATTATTATTTTAAATACCGCTCTTCTTAAACGCTCCTACGTGTCATTCAGGGGCTCTGGGCCTTTAACCCTTTCCTACGTCAGAAGGAAAGATAAAAGCTGGTACGTACTTTTTTAAACTCCGTTATGACACTATGTACAAGAAAGACAGAGAAGACAATGTCCCCAATCTAATATAAATCTGTTAGGACTTGCTGATAAAAGAAAGTACAGTTTAAAACAATTATTTTGAATAAGCATAGGCAGTACACATTTGGTTGAACTGGTTTCTTGGGAAGATAAAACTATGAGATTCTCCTCTAAACTAAAATTAATAGTCAAGGTTTTGGCTATTAATTTTGGCACCTTTGATATTTTAGCAAATAGTCATTTCATCATTTCCCTGATTTTCAATGAATTATCCTGCTAAATAAGCATTTGAAGAGAAGTCTCAAAGAGAGCTTATATCAGTAGCCCACGGAAGCTGGTAATGATCATTGAAAAATATTTTTTTAGGAGAACAGGTTAAAATTAAGTATCAAATTAAAAGGCTGGCTTAAGAAAATTAATAATGCTAGTACTTTACCATAAACTATAAGGAAATGGTTAAAACTCTAGCAATTTTTTTTAAGATTTTATTTATTTATTTTTAGACAGAGGGGAAAGGAGGGAGAATGAGAAGGAAAGATACATCAATTGGTTGCCTCTCACAGGTCCCCAACCAGGGACCTGGCCGGCAATGCAGTCATGTGCTCCGACCAGAAACGGAACCAGCAACATTTCTGTCCACAGGCCAGCGTTCAATCCACTGAGCCACACCAGCCAGAGCCAAAATTCTAGCAATTTTTTAAATTAAAAATATAAGTATGGCAAAATCATGGCCCTAATCACAAAGAGACCAACAATTCTCATGCCCTTATGTCCAAATTAAGGTGTGCATTACATTTGGAGCTCTGAGATACTGAGAGAGCCACGTCAGCCGCAGCCCCTTCAGCGACTGGCCTGGGTAGTCTCTCTAGTCCCCAGCAAATCTAAGGGATCTCTGAATCTACTTCTCCCTGACAACTGACCCGACCTTTATGTGGGTCACTCCTGACCTGACATCCTACATAACCCTTCATACTAGAACTTCTTCCTGAGACCCTGCTAAGCTCCAGAGAATTGATTTATCTAGGGCAGCGATTCTCCTTTCCCATCATGTTGATATGTTTTTGTTTCAGAAAGTACCAAGCATTTTCAAAGGGAAGAACACCAGCACTTAGAACTTCTGCCTGAGTGGGCAAACCCCTTCTCCCAGATCTCACCGAGTACTTGCAAAGACCATTGCTCTATGAAGTTAAAGGTCAAAGAATAAAGCATCCATTGATATCCAGTAATGTTTTCAGTAGACTCACTCACTTCATTACTTGTGGACCCTCACTAAATCTTGGGGCGCAAGCACATAGTCAACAAGGTCAGTAACAAAAAGCACCCCAGTAACAAAAAACAAAGCAAACCACATAGGAAGGCGGGGAAATCTCCTCACACACAGCCTTGTGCCACGAGCTTCTTTACTCCCACAAATGGGTAATGCCACAGTGATCGCAGAATCACTAAATACCAGTGCTCTGGCTTCGGTCTGCTGGTTTACACAACTGTCGTCTGTCTTCAGTAGGACTGTTTGTACAGCAAAATACACTTCTGTGAACTTTATGTAAACTTCTGACTTACTTAAGCTTTTTAAGGAAAACTATTGAGAAAGTAAAGATCGTGAAGGAAGTGTATAGCAAAATGCATTTCTATCTCTTGCCTTATAACAAAATAAAGTGACAGATGGAGTTGATATTTACAGGTTTACCAGGGAATCATGAAGGGGGAAAAAGGGGCAATTATTTTTATAATTTTAGGGTGGCAAATACCTTTACAAACATTGTGCAGAATTCAGAAAGCGTACTGGAAAATTTGATAGATTTGAATCCATAAAAATCCATAGAAATTCCTGTAAAGCTAAAAAAAAAAAAGAGTATCTGCAAGCAAAATTGGAGTGGGAGGAACTAGGATAAAACATTTTCAACATATGACAAAGGTTCTATCCATGACAGATAAAATGTGTATAAAAATCAAGAAGGAAAAGATAGCCCACAGTTTTGTAATACCAAAAATAGTAAGCCAGATGTTTAAAGAAACAAGAGGTAAAAAATATAAGGTGTTTACCTTCATTAAAACTCAAAGAATTATAAATCAAAGAGTTCCCTTTTTACCCAATGAAATTGAAAAATGTTTTAAAAATTACTACTGCAATGATGACAAGAATATGAGGTTAAACAGACATTTTCACACTGTCTTCATGGAAGACAAAATATAAAAATATGCAGAGATATTTATTTATTGTAGTATATTTATGATAGCAATAAAGTACAAATAACCTAAATTTCTGTTCATAAAAAATTGAGTAAATCTAATACATATGGTAACCCAAACAATATAAAATTGATTAGCTCCAATTATGTAGATCACTGGAATACTTTGGAATATTTGCTCTTCAATCCTTCAGCAACCCCCCTCAAAGTCTACCTTGGGACAATCATGCTATGAATAAGCCCAAACCATCCCAGAACTAGAGACCGCTGGGCAAGTCTGAAAACTACAGAAAGTGGGAGCGGGACATGTGGCCAGCTCCTACATGCTCCGTCCCCTGCTGCCGCAGCCCAGCCGCCATCTATTTGACTACAATTGCATGATATCCGAACCACATCGGCCCGGCCATGCCTTTCCCAAACTCATGACCCATCAAAAACTGAGAGGGTTTGGAGTTACAGAGTTAGTGGCCAGATGCTGCACAGAGATGAACTTATCAACTTGGTAGACCTAACCAACATGGCTCCCTGACCACGGGAGAGCATGTGCTTGCTTTTCTCCTTCCCCCATGTCCTGTGCCTAAATCATTCCCAAGTGAAGTGATCAGTCAGGGAATCTAAGGATTGACTCTGCTGGAAGTGCACAGTGGGCCAGCCTCACTCAGATAGGAGCTGGTTCTTTATCATTTCACTGGAGGGAGGGAAATGATTAGGGGTTGCCTCCTGGCCACAACACCCCTTGTTCGGCTTCAGCTCTTCCAACACCTGTGTAACGTGCCTCTTACATTCAGTTCTCCTGAATAAGGCATCAAGTTTAGACACATACACACCCCCAGCGCATACTCTAAGCTAAATTTAATATGGGCACAAAAAACATTCCATTTTGAGAGTTCACTTGTTTTTAATTCTCAATCTCTGAGATGCAAAAAATATTTTAATTACATCTTGCTTCAGCTGAATTTCAAGGAAAAGAAAAACAGCATGACCAAGATAATCCTGAAAACAGTTTGTTTCTTCTAAAGCGATGATCTAGAAAGATGACTCATTAGTATTAACTGATTTAGAAAAAAAATGGTTTAAGTCTAGTTAAGCTTATGAGATAAAAAAAGGAGGAAAAGTAGTTTCAAAGAACAGCCCTTCCTGCCCTCAGGCAGAGGATAAAAGAGACTAAAAGTTTAAGCAACCTGGGTTTCATCTGAAAGACCTTGTTTTTCTTGCTTAGGCAGGTCTCTTGCCTACTCATATAGGTCGGAGATGAAACACAGAGTGGAAGAAAAGACACTGCACTCAGTTTCTGTGATTTCTTTCTTTTTATTCTGAAATAATTGTTGGAGCATATGAATAACTAGAGCTGAAAATGAAAACAAACAAACAGGAAAACACTTTAGTAATTTCAAATTGTCCTTAAAACAAAAACCAAAATCCCTAAACTGGTCTGCAAGGCCTGCCTGGACCTGGCCCCTGACCACCTTTCCGGTCTCATCACCCACCACACAACTCTTCATACACCGGCCACCCCAGCCTCCTCCCTTTCTGGGAAGGCCCACGCTCCCTGCTATCCCAGGGCCTTTGCACATGCTGCTGCCTCCTCTCAGAGTCCTCTTCTGCTCGCCTGTCCTCAGACCTCTGTGACTAAATCCAGCTTCCAGGCAGCACTTACCACAGCTGCAGCATGAGAAACCTCTCAGGATTCTTTGATAAATATCTGATCCTGGAAATAAGTGCACTAATATTGTAAAAACTTCGTACAGTGACATGTTACTAGACTTATTGTAGTGATCACATCCTAAGGGGCCTAAATATTGAATCACTATGTTGTACACCTGACACTGATATGACATTGTATGTACTTTAATATAAACAAACAAACAAACAAACATACAAATGTCTGGTCCTGTGGGGATGACCACGAGACCAGGGGGTAAGTCTTTCTCCTCCCTTGTCACCAGTTAGCCCTGTCCTCTTCCACCGAACTGATCACACAGCAGTAACCATAAATACTTGTTGCATTAGTCACTAACCGTAACAATAAACCCTAATCTAGCACCTACTGTCTCTCAGGCACTTTTTTAAATTACTTTACATGCAGTTAATTCATTTAACCCTCAACATAAAGTTATGACGTAGCTCCTATTATTATGGCCATTTCACAGGTGAGGAAACCAGGCACAGAGAAGGTAAGGGACTTGCCCAAAGACAGACAGCAGTTATTGGCAGAGACGGGATTCTCACTCCAGCAGTCTGGCTCCAGCATCTGGCCCTTAACCACTCAATTCTGTGGCCTGGATATGCTTAAGTGACAAATGATTAGTTCAGGGACAGGGGACAGCTGACCAGAGAGCAGCTAAGGAATGCTTCCTGTGGGAGGACAAATTGAGTTGAATCCCAGTGTGTTGCATAATAAAAGGGACATGCAAAGGTCACTCCTGGAGTAGAGGCAGAAATAACCTACGCAAGTATGTTTGGGGAAGAGTACAAGTCTGCGCTGATGGGAATGAAAGGTGTGTTAGCAGAGCTGGAGCGTCTGTGAGACGCACACCTTGAGCCCCTGACTCTCTAAACTGACAAAGTGCAATAAGAGTAAAGTTGACTGAAAAACAGCCCTTTGAACTCCTAATTCGAAGTTATGCACATAATACACATGTCCCATTGACGAAGAAGGACACAGAGTTTCACTGATGTGTGTATCCCAGACCAGACTCACTCACCGGCCAGCAGGTTTGCTCCCTCCTACCTCACACGTTTGTGCCAATTAAAGGAGATCGAGTGCTTAACACAGGGTCTGACAAACAGCGAACTCCAGGGAGGCACATATAAATTCAACAAACATCCACGCAACGCTGTGTACAAGGGCCTGCTCTAAGAGCTTGGCAAATATTGGCTAATAGATGACTGCACGTGTGTGTCCCAGCCCTTTGGGAGTGCTATGAACATATGAACCTGCTCATGCTAAGCCCCCGAGTGCTGCTCGAGTGATGAGAAATAAGGCTAAAAAGAACATTGAGTTTAGGAGTACACGTTTCCCCATATATGTTGTGGCAATCTCCGGGGAACTCTGAGCAGAATCATAATGACGGGAAACCATTAGGAAAACTAATAACTGAACCCCAAAAAAGAGACACAGCAATGGCAATACAGTTGAGAAATGAATAAAACAAGAAATATGTACTAAAAAGTGAACTGATTATATCTGAGGTACTAGTAGGGATAATTTCAAAGATTACACCCTGAACTAAGGTTAATAACATAAAAGTCTCAAACCCTATTCCTGAAAGATGCATTGAAGAGTTTTCTAGCAATGCATGTAAATTCACAACTGAACATAAGGGAAAAAAGGAAATGGTACAGTATATGCCATAGGATCCCATTTTTGTAAAGATTAAAAAAAAAGTGATCCATACACATAAAAAAGCCCCTCTGGGAATAAATCAAAATATAAATAGCATATAATAAGAGCAATTTTTAATTCTTCTGTATACTCTTTTTGCATTTTCTACACTTTCTGCAATATGTAATGTGTTTATAACAAAGGGAAAATATTGTAAGCTCTCTATATAAAGATTTTAGACCTAGAAGGAACCCACATAATCTAAACCCTCTTACTCTAGTTATGGAAACTGAAAGTCAGAGAAGAAAACAATTGTTCAAAGGTCAAATGGGAAATAATTCTTGTGACCTCAAGGTTAGGACTCTTTACCCGACCCCTGTCTCTCAAAACCTTTGTCTGAATCATCCCAGAAATATCAATGTTCTCTTTTTCTTTGAAGCTTCCAAGAGATGATAAATGTAAACCACGTTTGCATGCCAACAGGCTTCACATTTACTTCCTTTGAGCTCTCAGTCAGATCCTTAAGTTAATAGTGTACACTATAGAGTTGTTTCGTACTTATTTCCCTGATTAATCCAAAGACAGAAAAGACCAACACAGTCTTCATAATGCTCCTGATCCACCTCCTTTCCACTTGAATATACTTCATTCACCTGTTTCCTACTCTCCAGAAGGTTCTAATCTAAATGATGCTGGGTGGCACTTTATGGAAAGCCAGTGTGTTTGGCTAAGTATTATGGAACAATCTTTGTGCCAAGGATATTTAACCTGATTCAACTCCACCTGAAAAAGCCCTGGTAAAATAGTTCCTTGTTTTGATTTTGAGTCAAGTATATTGTTGATTGTGGAGAAGGTACTGCCGTGGAAACTTTGAAGAACTCTATTGGTGGTAAGATGCACAGTGAAATCTACCTGATATCCTGATAGGTGGATGGTTGAATTGGAAAAAACCTCTGACTGTTATTGGATCACAACACAGGCAGAAGACTGGCGGAGATGAAAGCAATAAGGAGCAATTAGAGGACAAGCCAGGACAGAGTGAGGAAAAGTCAGTTACACTACAAGAAAACAAATGAGAGCAGGGATAGGCTCCTAAGGGAGGGATTCTGCACAGTGAGGGGAGTAGGGAGACCGGTGCACCCAGTGCCTCCAATGGCCGACTTTCATCAGTGCATCTCTGAGGGGCCAGGAGGAAAAGGGGCAAAATGCTATCAACAGCAGCAGAGGCATTTTAACCCACGGTGCCAACATGGTTGAGGTCGTGTAGGAACATTTACTGTTTTAATTTTTTTATCATAGCATCATGTATGGAGTCAATGGCTGGCTGAACAAGGGTTGATTAGAAGCCACAGCTAAAGGAAGTCTAGCTGCTGTGCCTTGTGTACCACTCACAGCCTCTACAGTGCTGCTCCTCAAACTTTAATGTGCAGGCGAATCCCCGAGAATCTGTGGAAATGCAGATTCTGGTTCAGTAGGTCTGGGATGAGGCCCAAGACTCTGCATTTCTTACAAGTTCCAAGGAGCTGATGCCGACGTGCTAGGCTGCAGACCACACTTTGGGTAGCAAGGATGTAAAGTGACTTCTGAGTCAGGAAAAAATAAAAAATCCAGTCACACTGAGGTTTAGCAATAAAAACCAGAAAAACAACCATTTATTTGGGCCACACTATGTGCCACGTTATATATGATATGTATTTAATTCTCCTAACAAGCCCCAATATGGTTCTATCATCTCTCCTGGTTGTGGCAGCTGATGTTTGGGAAACTTAAGAACAGTACCAGCATTTAAACCCACTTCTGTCTGACTTCAAGACCATTCGTCATGAAGCTACAGCGATGAGATTAAGAAGTTTATTAGTTTTGTGATTTTGGAAAGTCCCCTAAATTTCTCTGAGCCATCATTTTTTCATCTCAAGCATGGGAACAATGGTGGAGCCATGGTTGGGACCAAAGGAGGTACTAGATGTAGAATTATTTTGAAATCTATAAAGGACCTTACTTAAATAAAGATGCAATTGTTGTAACTTGCTGATTCTTTTTGTCTTAATCTCCTTTCCCCATCCCTAGTTCTTAAATAGTAACGAATGTACACCTTTTCTTAAAGCAGATATTCTCTAAACTTTTGCTCTCAGAATTTCTTTATATTCTTAAAAATTACTGAGGATCCTAAAGAGCCTTTTGAGATAATTGTGGACATTCTTCTTTAAAAATACATCAAATTCTACAAGTGGTAATTTCTTAAAGGCAAAGTGCAACATGAAAGTTGAAACAACATTGATGAACTTTTCACACTGTAACATTAAAATCCATTATTCTATTTTGCACTTTGAATGGCACTTAAACCCATGCATACGTTTGTAAACCATCCATTGGTCCTTTGGAAAATATTGGTTCACTGAGTTACATAGTTCTTTCAAATGCTGACACATGTCATTATTCCACATTTGGAGATAAAAATCACATTCCTATCTTCATCAATTTCATCAGAAAAGCCTTTTAAGGGCTGGGAAGCTGTCAAGCTTACAATGGCAGATACAAATTTTCCAAAATTCTAAATTTTTCTTGAAAGCTCAAATTTTATCAGAGGCAACAGCTACTTTCATGTTTTCCTTGAAGTGGCGCACTAACACCATTCATTTTTGAGAATACATGTGCCAAATACCCAAGTCTGAATAACCACCGTTTGTCAGTTGTTCTTTCTACCCAAAGTGATGAGCCATGAAACGCAGCAGCTAGTTCAGCTTAACCTCATACAATCACAGCTGCTTTTCCTCCAGAAAACAACGGATGCACCTCAGTGTGCAGCGGGTGTGCTATATGCATACCTCCAACTTTGTCCCATGGAATAGTAAAGACGGATACTTTAGGGTTGAAATTTAATAAAATCTGCTTCATCAGGGACATTTTTACTGCTTCACCTAGAACATTTTTTTAAACAAAACATTAAAAAAATTTTCATCCTCACTTGAGCACATTTTTTCATTACTTTTAGAACAAGAGGGAGGGAGAGGAAGAGAGAGAGAAACAATGATGCGAGAGAGAAGCATCGATGAGTTTCTTTTCCGTTCTCTCTCTCCATGAGAGAATACAAGTTCTTGCTAATTGAATACAAGTGCTTGCTAATATCAAAAAGCTCTTCAAGGGAAAGAACCAACTTTAGAACAAGCTATACTCTCAGGATTATGCTCCTGAAAACCAAGATAAAATGATCTTTAAGGGTCCCAAATCACACCTGTGATAAAATGTTTGCCACCTAAACGTGTGTAAAGTCAAAAGCAATGATGAGAAAATGATCAGTCCACAAATGAGATATGCTTGGAAAACTCATTCCCTCCAAAATGACTTTCTATCATAACAACTTCCCTGTTCTGGTGCATTTGCAACGTATTAAGAAGGAAACTCAAAATAAAAAGAAGAAAGCCACTTTCCCAAAAGTGTGTACATACTGGGAACTGACAGTAACACATACTATTGACTTCACACAATGCAAACAGCAAATGGACAAGGTGGTAATAGCCATTAGTCCAGAATAGTTACTAATTTAGTAACTATGATCATTTAGTAAGTATCACTTATCATACTTACTTCACATACTTTAGTAAGTTTCACTTACTAATGGGGTGACTTTTGCCTATAAATTTAACTCATAGTTCCTAAAGTAAATGAACCACCTACATCTAAATCACTTGACGCACTTGTTTAACAATGCAGATTCCTTGGGTCCGTGCCTGCCTTAGTCTCCTCGGCTGCTATAACAAAATACCACAGACTGGGTGACTTAAACAATAGAAATTTATTTTCTCCCAGTTCTGGAGATTGGGAAGTCCACGAAGAAGATGCTGACCAATTCACTTCCTGGCAAGAGCTCTTTCCTGGCTTGCAGATGGCCACCTCCTCCTGTCCTCACCTGGCCTTCCTCAGTGAGTACGTGGAGAAAAAGGGTAAGATCTTTCTCTCCTCTTCCTCTTCTTAAAAGGCCACTGATCCCACCGTGAGAGTCTCACTCTCGTGACCTCCTACAGACCTAATTATACCTCCCAAAGGACCTACCACCGAATACCATCACATTGGGAGTAGGGCTTCAACACATGATTGGAGTGGGGGTGGACACAAACATTCAGTCCATTACGATTCCAAATATCCCAAATCACAATCTCTGGGACTGGAGCCCAGGAATCCCCCTCGTTAAGTTCCCAAGTAGTTTCTATGCACAGTAATATTTGAGAATGTCCACTGTATCATTGTGAGCCAGGTAAGTTTCCTTATTGGTAAGGTAGGATTGTCACCATACTTTCCTATTTCAAAGGTGTTGAGGTGTAGAAGATCAACTAAGAATATATGAACCCTGACTGGTGTGGCTCAGTGAGTTGAACATCGTCCCACAAACCAAAATGTCATCGGTTCAATTCCTGGTCAGTGCACATGCCTTGGTTGCTTCCCAGATCCCTGGTTGGGGTGTGCAAGAGGCAACTGATCAATGTTTCTCTCGAACACCAATGTTTCTTTCTCTCCCTCTTCCCCTCTCTCTAAAAATAAATAAATAAAATATTTTTTAAAAAGAATATATGGAAATGCTTTTTAAAACTGCAGAGTGCTATGTGAATAATCATAATCATTTAAGTTTTCACTACTACATTGCCAAATCTTATTCTAAAAACTAAGAGTGAAAAAGAAAATGAAATACCGATGTTGTCCTAATTCATGTAATTCAATCTCAGATAACTAAAATACTCAGGAAATAGGGTGCTCTATCCAGTTAATATTTAGTGAAACTTTCTGCACATTTTTAAAAAATTCTCTGTTAAACATATTATTAAATTTTCTTTTAATGCTAAATACATAACTTAGCTCTTAGCTAATGCCAAAGGCTTTCACGTTGGGTCAGCAGTCTGATTATCAGTTGTCGTTGCACAGGAGTTAGACTTAGAAGAGTGATCCCCATGCTGCCAGACACATTTTTGTTTATTCCCTGTTGTTTGGAGAACATTTGATAGTTGATAGAGGCATGTTTATTTTAACCAAAGGCAGGCAGAGCTCTAATTACTAGTTGTGTTCCAAAAGCGTATTTGTTCCTAAATTATTTGGAACATGAAATGCCCCCCCCAGGCCAAAAATCCAACAAGCCATGCTATAGATAAAAATACACTTGCTATATCTTAAAAGTCACAAATATTTAGCAATGGAATCATCAGAACCAAAATTAAGATATGATGGGGCAGGAGACAGCAAAACTGAGTGTCCAGAGTTAACTGAAAAAGTGCTATAGAATAGAAAGGAAGAGAAAGATATTGAAAGGGTGGCTGTGTATCCATGAAAGAGATGGCGTGAAGTAGAAACAGCTGAGATACAAAATGCTGAGACAGAAAAAGACTGGAATATGACTCAAAGCAAAGGAAAGGAACGAAGAGAAAACAAGTGTGGAGAAAACAGTTCCCTACAATAGCCACAATGACTGAATTTGGGGTGAGCCAGCAAAGTCGCCAAAACAGAAGAGATGTTGGTAGAAGCGAAGGAGCCTCCTGTTCGCAGCTACAGGATGGCCTTCCTTGTGCCTGCCAGATGGTCGCACTTGGGTTGTTTGTACCTGAGCGAATGCCCAGTGGCCAGATCCTAGGTGTGAATCCAAGTTATCACAGAGGCCCTGTTTGGCTTAAGTACACTGGCCTTCGTTGTAACTTTTGTTTATAGTTCATTCATTGCCTTTTCCATCTCCGTTCTATAGCAATAATTATATACAATTATATATTATAATGCTAATCATCATCATATGCTGATGAAATGTTTGATCTCCCTAAATTTACACCCAAGTTTCATCTCTCTTAGTGTACCTATATTTGGGTTCCTGACCTTCACCTGGCCATGTGAGTAAGTGGTTGCATATTTTGTCTTTCCACCTAGCCCTTTTCCAAGTGAAAGTATCACTAGGTCCAAGTGAAAATGCAGTGCATTCATCCATTCATTCAGCCAAAAGCTGACATGGAGTGTGAGGCGCTGTTAGGCCCAGTAGCAAACACAACATTCTTGCCGGATTCCAAGAAACTTTTGGCACATTTTATTAGAACATGCGAAACAAATACCATAAGGGCAAACCGGAGACCTCTGGTCTTTAAGATGCTCTGGTCATTTGAAATAAAATGTGAAACTATGGCTGGATAGATGTTAAATTTTATAAATCAAAGAGCAATGTCAATTCCAATTCAGAGTAGGAGCAGAGAACTATCTTAAACATTCTACATGCTGAATTCTAGAAATAACATAATGTGTTGCAAGAGGAAGAAGCGAGAAGCTAACAGAATTCATAACATTCATGTCTGAATTTCTAATAAACAAGGCTACTTCTGCCACTTAGAAAGAACTCTTTCATTGGAAGGTGAAAGTAGTCCTCGCTCACCCCCACCGACACACAGGCCCTTTACACATACAGAGGTCTATGTATTCATAAGTACAGCAGAAGGTCACAGACAAAAATAATGCTGTGGACCAGCTCACTGGAGAATGGAGGAAATTTACTGCCATGTGGTTGAAAGTTACCCAATCCTTCAAAAATTACACCACGGACAAGGACATTTCAGATCAATCTTCAAGTCCAACTTCAGGGGAAGTGGACATTTCAGTTCAAAAGCTAACTTGGAACCAAGGAAAGGTGTCTAGTATTTAACAAGCCTATGAAGCACAGAGAGAATACTACTTTCTACACAAGCCGAAAACTCCTGAGAGTGTCCTGCAGCCTGGCGTGGCGCTAGACTAGAGCCAGATGGTCTTCCCTTGGGATCAAATATCACACGGGGGCGAAGCAAGAGTAGGGCAGAATCTTCCCCCTCCGCAGCCACTCACATACCTACATCATTTCAGTTCATCTGAAATATCTTCATAAAAATGCAACAGTCAGGTTCCCACTGATTCTCTCCTGCAGGGAACCTCCTGTATTTATCCTGCTAGATATAAACGGTGTGCGTATGGACCTCCTAGGTGGCTGGCCTCTCATAACCTCAACCCCAGATGCAGTGAGTCAATCCACTTCTTTAGCTTTATGAGAAGTGTGCTCATGTTTAAACTGAAAAAGAAATCCCATAATTGCAGCTCATTTCTAGAAGACATGACCCAGAGCTCTTTGATGACAGCTGTCACATTTCTTTTGGGGATTTTTCCCTCTGGAAGTGCATCATTTGGAAAAAGTCTGGGGGGGGGGGGTGCAGCGGGGAGGCGGTGCGGAAAGAAGGGTATTGACATAGGGAACAAAAAGAAGACTGGATAAATTAAAGAGTTTTAAAAACACAGCAATAAGTTTTAGTGTATAGTAATGCTCCACAGAATTTCACCAAAAGATATGAGGCAAAAATTCTTTCCAGTTCAAGTTGTGTTAGAGCAAAAGACCCCATCTAAGGAGATAAAAAATATTCAGCGCTGTCCTGCTCGTGCAAGTCAGTCCTAGGACCTTCGTGTCAAACGTCCAGGGCTGTATCATCAGAGCAGAAGCGAATGCTGTCCCAGCGGCCGACTGCAAAGGTCAAAGATTGGAATGCATGTTCCACAGGCAAACTTCTACCGGCACTGATTGTGGATCTCTAAGTAAATGAGTAGGAAAGATTTAAAAACTAAATTTAGCAGTTAGAAATTTAGCAACCTTTCAAGACTATGGGCATTTAGATATGATTTCACATTGGAGTTCACATACAGATTCAGTGTATACTTACTGAATACTTTGTAATGGGCTAAATACATGAAAGTCCTGATACTAAATAATTTAGGTGATCAGGATATAAAAGCTAAGATCTCCCATTATAACAAAAACTAAAAATGTGACTCTAGGCAAAAACTAAGTTCTCATCAATGGTGATACATAACGCAAAAAATATCTTCAGATAAAAAAATGTGATTGGTTCCTCAAAGTACTCTAACATCTGCATGATACCCAAAATACGGTGAAAATGGAAATTCCTATGAAAGGAAAAAAGATTTCAAAATCAGAAAAGATGCTCTCTACACAGCATTGTTCAATCACAATGTGTAAGTGAGGATATATTTTAGGGTACCCTATACATAGAAATCTGTTCTTTCCAAATAACACAGTCAAAGTAATTGCATCTCCTCGTAGATTTCAATTTACTTCCCCGCATACATTGTTCCATGGGATCCTCACAATAACCCTGCGCAACGTGCAAGGGGGTTGACGCTGTCCTCCTTTTAACACAGAACAAACTGAGGTTCAAGGACGGGTTATCCAAGGCCTCAACAATTAATCACAGGCATGAAACCAAGAACACCTGCTCCTGACTCTCAGTCCGGCACTCCTCACCGCAGATCTGGACTGAAAAACAACCCCCCACGTCAGAAACTTGAGTGGATCCTGCAACTGTCATAACAAAATAGCAGAGGAATAATGAGGACTTCCGTTAGCAACAAAACCACGTAGCTTATGGTTAGAAGAGTGGACAGGGAATCATAAGCATTTTACGCACACATTTTGAACAGCTTCAAGGAAATTCTTAAACAGAAGCAAAGGAAAATGTATTTTCTAAAGTTCTCATAAAACTTGAGCTCCGCTCAATCTTTCCAAGTGGAATCAGTCAATGGCATCGGGGAAGTCATCAACACTGCACCCAGAGCCACCCAAACGCCACCCAGCAGAGGTGAAACATTTATTGGTGGTTCCCGAGACCAGCAGCTTTCTGGTTGGTCATTTTTTCTTCTAACAACCTTGTACTCTCTGAGGGTTACAAGTGGCATTTCTAAAGATCACAATTTTTTTTTAACAGCCTGCTTTTATAAACGGGCCCTTTTATAAGCATCAGGTAATACCAGTGAGAGTGAACTATTATTCCCCCGGGGTAAAGTGCAGGCACAGGAACGATGAGCAAGTGTTGCCGCCGGCGGAGCGGAACGTGGAGCGGCGAACAGCGTGCCTCTCTCCGGGCACCGGGTGCTGACCGCGATCGGAGCGCGGGAGCTGGGCGCCGCCCTCCCCGCCCGGGACCCCGGGCCGCGGACCTACCAGCGAGAGCACTTTGTAGGTGTTGGGGTCCTTGGCGGGGCGGGCGCGCGCCGCTTTTTCCAGCGGCTCCTCCCCCAGGTCCATGGGGGCCAGCAAAGACGCGGCCGTCTGCGGGTCCCCGGGCGCCTCGGCACCCGGGCCGCGGCTCGGGTCGCGGCCGTTCCCCGCAGGAACCTCCCGGTGGCCGTGGCCTCCCTCGCCGCGGCTCCCGCCCCCCGCGTAGCCGTCGCGCTCCATCGTGGCCCAGGCGCTCCCGCCCCGCCACCGGGTCGCGCCTTTAATAGGCTCCGCGGCGGCCCCGCCCCGCCCTGCCCGCCGGCGCGACCGCCCCCCGCCACCCGAGCCCTGGCTCCGCGCCCTTCGCCCGGCGCTGGGAGTGAGGGGAAAGCAACTCAACGCCCTTGATTATTTGGCTTCCTGTCTGATCTCGGGCACACAGCGTGTCGGTTATTTTGGGTCCTTTACGTGGGTGTGCCTTTAACTTCCTCCAAAGCCCTCCCTCCCCGCGCCCCGGCCACCGTTCGAACACTTGCTGGAATCGACCTGCGTGGCCTCGCGGCTCGGGCTGGCCTGGAACTGCGGTGTGGTCTGCAGAGCGCATGAGCTCATGAGGCCCCGAAATAGAGCGGGAGCCGAAGGATACGGCGGCGGGGCTGCAAGGTGGGAGAGTGCAGCCGGGCAGACCCGCGTTTCTGGGTGCACACGCAGAGGCACTCTAGGGCCGAGTGCGGGGGACTGCGTGCGACCTTCTCTTTCTCCCGCGTAGAAACGAACAGGAATTCCTTCAAAGCCCTGCTACGCACTATTTATGCTATTCTGAGAGCGGAACATCCACTTTAACGATCTAGTTTTACAAAACACACGCGGAAAGAATACTTAGTTTTCCACGGTGTGTGTGTGTGTGTGTGCGGTTGCTGGGGGTTTTTTTTGTCCTTGCTTTTGTTTTAAAATCTTTACGTTTGGGTTCTTTTACATTTTCTATACTGAAGGCTTCAAAGTATCATGACGCTCTCTCTTGAGGTTGATACTTGGTTACTAACATGGAACGTCTGGCGCAAACTGAACTACTTTGATAGTTTATTTTTGAACCAGGGCACGAACGGTAGGCCGTAATTCTCGGTGGGTGGTGATTCACCTTTGATTCTACAACTGTTAACATTTCCTTGCTCATCAGTTCGAAAAACCACAAATGTGCAGTGAAGGGAGTCCTGCCTGTCAGGGGGAAACCAGTGACCTCCAAGGGCATTGCAAGTATCTAGGACTGCCTTCACTGATGGGGGAGAGTTAGACGATCCCAAACAATTCATGTTCACTTCATTTGGATTACATGAGTATATTCAAGTGTTTTTTAAATGAGAACAGGTGTTTGACCAATGAAGTGTATGTTGTCCCCTTGAATGTAGTCAACTTGGGAGGCTTTCCATTTACATTGATTCATTCATTCATTCATTCATTCATTCATTCAATAATGAATCCTTCAACTCAAGCCCTTAGCCTCCAATTATGCATACCACATCAAAGATGAATAAAAGTAAATCTTTCCAAAGTGGCTTACGGTCTGGTCCAAGGGGGTGAAGGCAATAAACAAAAAATTAAAACCCAAGTCATATATGCACTATAGAGTCACAAATAGGATATTTCAAAGGCTTAGTGGGAAGGGTAACTGACATTTGGAAAAAAGGAAAGGCAATCTGTCAACGCATTATTGAGCTTTTTTTTTTTTAATTACCTTTGAGTCAGCTTCCAAACCACCCAAGAGAAACAAGTTTTCAACATTTCATAGTCACATATTTTTTACCCCAGACTTGGCTCCAAATATTCCCTCAACTGTTCCCAAAAATCAAATTCAAGAACAAAGATTTGCTCAAAGGGGACTGGTCAAATGAGTGTCAAAACTCCTAAAAGCAACTCAACAGAGACATGCCAAAGTGGCTTTGAACCTGACAAAACAAATGGAGTAAGTGTATTGTCTGCATCCCAAGGCAAAAAATCACTTTAAAGACTTCAGCCATTGGAACAGTCAGTGTACAGTCTTCCGGGTCACAAACTCAAACATCTAGGCATCCTCGGGAACCAAAAATCAGTGAGGTGGCCTCCTTCAGGCCAATAATGCACCCTGTCAATGGGGGCAGCTCTTACTCATCAGTAACTAGATTGTGTGTCCATTGTGGCCAGATGGATTTCTCAAGGGAAACAGGAAATTTAGATGTTTGTTTGAATACTCCAGATTGCAAAATTTTTGTCTACAAAATTCATAAAAACAATTTCTTTAAACACTTTGAAGGCCAAACCAAATGTAACACATCTGCAGGGTGGACCTGGCACACACACCACCAGGATGTGGCCTCTGCCTTAAGCTCCAGCCTTGCCTGTGCCAGTGGGGACTTTTATGGGTCACTATAAAAATCCAATTCCAACTCTAAAATCAGGGGAGTAAAAATGAATCAAGTGTGTCACTCATATCGTTTAGCTGCAGACATCACAATGCCTCATTACATACACCTTGCCTTGGGCTTCTTATTTAGAGTCTAAATGGTCTGAGGCACACAGCTTTACACTCCAAAGCACGATGATGACGTCAGGAGACAGAAAACTGCAACACAACTTGGTCCTCTGCTTAGTGCAAAGGTGAACAACCAATGTTTCACTTTCAGTCTTAAGACACTCCGTTTCAGTGATTGAGGGCTCTAATCTAGTGCATCATAAGATTATAGTTTAAGTATTTATAAGATTTCTTAAGTTTTACTGTACAGGAGTATTTAAACATTTCTCCCCTGGTGCCTTAGAATAGAACAGGCCACAACACCAAACAAAGCCTATTATTCTATGTTTGAACTACGACTTCTTAAGGCTAAGAAGCAACTCTCTCAGCTTTTAGAAATGAAATATGCTGCAGACTAATTATTTTTGCAGCTGCTCTGAAGCTTCCCCAACTTTCTCCGATTCTCGGGTGAAACACCCAAGACATCTAGCCCGGTCTTAAAAGGAAAAACACCACAAGGCTCTTTAATCCTTAAGAGACCTAGAAAAAAGTTTTTCTATGACACTAATTTATTTTTAAGATTTTTATACGACATCTTCATTTCTCTTTCTTTTTTGTAAGCACAAAAACATGCCCTTGGGAATAAGCTGGGATAACTATGTGGCCTGGTAGAGGTTGTAAGAACTCTCAGAGACTTGGTTTCCTCATTTACAAAATGTTGTTACAGATAATATCATAAAATCGCACTACTATCTCTAAATGCCAACAAAATGTTTAACATTCCCCAGATTTACATAAAAATTTAAATGTATTCTCTTTTGCATTTAAATCATCCAATTCCTACCCCTAAGAGAGAGAATATCCCTACTTCATTTTTACGTAAATTAGGCAGGCTTTATATATACGTAATTCTGGGGAAGGTTTGAGCACTGCAGCTGGGTACGCATCTACAGAGGAAGAGCCTGTGGGGGCAGGAAAGAACACTTACCCGTCTGGGACGGCAGACAGACAGACACCTTGTTGTCACTCGGGTCCCAAATGCATCACATGAACCCAGAAGTATAAGATGCAACTGCGAATGATAGAGACTGCGGAAAAAATGGAAAACGTATACCCCATCTAAAGGCAGCTGCTGCCCGCTCTTCACTTGTCGGTTGTCTGCAGTCTCTGTTCCTCCCTGTTGTCTCTTAGACCTCACAACTGACTTCGTCAGATGCCTCACAGAAATCCAGCCCATCCACTGGCGGTGCTGTGACCGGGCTAACTCTGTCGTGAGTGAGCTAAGAGGCTTGCTGCCACTCAAGAATTTTGCATCAAACACAGCTGAACAGCCATGATGCAGCTTTAAAGAGTGAGAGAGGCAACGTTGGGCTTGTGCGAGGTGAATCAGCAGAGGAATCTGTTGTAGACTTCAAGGCTTGGAGCAGGCACTTGGAGAGAAGCCGTATTGGGAATCAGCATGAGTGACCTACTGGTTTTCAGCATCCTGGCCCAGGACTTGTGTGGCTCAGATATATTTTGCTTACTGTCTTTGGATTTTACTGTTGTATTCTTAAAAGAGTGCTCCTTCTTTTTGCCATAATCCAATTTTAGTGGGTTTTTTTCCTTACACATAAAAAGACTAACACATTAAGAAAACATAACACTTTTACAGTGGCCAAGATATGGAAACAACCAAAGCATCCTTCAATAGATGATTGGATAAAGAAGATGTGGTACATATGCTCATATACAATGGAATGCTACTCAGCCATGAGAAAAGATGAAATATTGCCATTTGCAACAGCGTGGATGGACCTTGAGAATATCATGCTCAGTCAAATAAGTCAGGCGGAAAAAAGCTAAGAACCATATGATTTCACTCATAGGTGGGATATAAAATTGAAAGCAACAAATGAATAAATAAGAAAAACAAACAAACAAACAAAAACTCACAGACACAGATAACAGTATGGTTGTTACCAGAGGGAAGGAGGGCGGTAAAGGTAGTACTGTAAAAAGTAAAGAGTATCAAGTAAATGGTGGCAGAAGATGATTTAACTTTGGGTGGTGGGCACACAATACAATATACAGATTGTGTATAATAGAAATGTACACTTGAAACCTATACAGCTTATTAACCAATGTCACCTTAATAAATTTAATTTAAAAATAGGATAAGTTGTGATATTCTGGGTCTAAGAGAAAAATTTACAGAAGTATTGCTATGTGTAAATATTCTGTTTAGAAAATGATTTTAGAGGTGAGAGCTTTCAAAATACCTTGATTATCTAGAGCTGTAAGTAAACTTATTTTAAAAAATTAAATGTAAGACGAATGGAATAGTAACTATTCACAAATCTTAAACTTTCCATGTGGATCTAAAATCAAGTAATTGAGTTCTTGCTATCAATACATTGAGAATCAAAATTGAAATTAACTTTATTATAACAAAAACTAATTGTCCATAAATCCCCATATTATTGGGATTATCATATTTTTTCTGAAGGAAAATGAAAGTCTTGAACTTGCAAATTTTATTAAAGTGCTCAAATTAAAATGAAGGAAATCAAAGTTTCAAAAAATGTGTGAATAATTGACTTTGTTTACTCCACATTATATATTTTTTAATTGTGGAAATCCTCATAAGAACTGGTAAAACTTATACTAACAATTTAACTGTTGTAATAAAATTAAAATCAAAGTAAATATATGTTTTAATATGCATGATTACTAAATTTAAAAAGATTATTTCACATATCTAAAAAGCATTGATATATTCTTTATTGCTATATATTCACATGTACACACACATATGTTTTTCCTTCTTCATCCACACATCTGTCTATTGCATAACAATAGAAAACAATTCAACCATAGGAAATAACATATTTGAAGGAGCACAAAACTTTTGGTTTCTGAAGCCATAATCAGGTCTTCAACAGACTGAAATACTCAGCAAATTGATTTGATCTGGATGGAGACTCACAATAATAATATTAACTATTTTATTGAGTGCATTGGTCATGGTTCTGTGGACTTTAGTCATTCATCCATGTTTTTAACCCCCTTATTCATTCATTTATTCACTAAATATGTATTGAATCTCTGCTGTGAGGCAAGCATTATTCTAGGCTCAGTCTACAAGGGTAAGAGGACATCAGTGTCCTTAAGGAGTTTAACAGTCAAGTGAAGGGAGACCACAATTAATCAAATAAGTGCTGAGAATTATAATAAATACTACAGTGAAAAACTATGAGAGGCTGGAATGTATGCCTGGAGTGTCTGAACCAATTTGTGGTAGGGGCAGGAAGTGGTCAGAGAAGAATCCCTAAGGCAGGAATGCTTAGGCCATGATTTAAGAAACAAGTAGGGCTTAACTAGAGGAAGTGGAAGTAAGACCACAGACCCAAATGATTTTCCAAGATGGCTTTTGTTGGTGGTGTAAGATCTGTATATAGGAAGAAATTAAATAGATTGGCCATGAGTCACAACCTGGAGACTATCAGTTCTTAACCCACCAATTTAAGGGTTCTCTTTTATGCGTGAGAACAATTCAAGATCCCATCACACCAACACTGTCAGAAATAGTTTTGGGATCCAGATACCAAGGGACACTTGAATGGACAAGTTAAAACATTTTTTCAAAGAGATTAAAACAATAATATATATTTGAAATGTAATTCAGGTATATACATTTTAGAAGTAGGAAGAAAGACCATAAATTAAGTCAAGTATACCTTTGAACCTATGTTAAAATGCGTATTTTGAAAATAAGGAGTGTCACAGTAAATATAAAAGGAGGTTCAGAAAGAAAGCAAGTTGGAGAATGATGTTGAGAAAGAAAATCAGTAAGATATTTTTGTTTTGATTTGAGTTGTGAGATACTATAAATAACAAGTGACCTATAGTAGGTTAATAGGAAATTGAATGTCTTGTGCTTTTTCTCCTCAATCATATAAACTTACAAGGACATTTCATAGAAATGTTTGCTTGGCAAACTGGAAAATGCAACGTAAAGATTCATTTTGGTTATTTTTACACTTTCTTCAGAATAGACATATTTAAACCTCATAAACGTGGTGCTGCAAATTGCAAAATGTACCAAAGTTTCATTTTAGTAAATTATTATGTGTTTTCCCAAACAAGGGGATGTGGACACTGTGGGTCACAATGTTTCAGCCTTCGTCCGTCTTTCCACAAGGAAGCAATTGGCCTCCCCGCCTGGAGCAGAGGCTGCCACATGAACAGAATGAGCAGCCCTAGTCTCTAGCAGCTGCTGTATTATTGTAAACACAAGAATCCCCAAGTGGAGACCAAAAGGACGTTAGGGATTCACTGAATCATGCTCTCCTGCTCTCAGGCAGTAAGATACGACTGGGGAAACAGCAGCTGCTGACAGACCCATCTGGCCAGCAGCTGAGACATGGAGCTGCTTGTTTTGAGAAAAGGCTTAAAGTCAATTGTATCTCTAACTGACATTGATACAAACAATTGTAGGCACCTTGTTGCAATGTGACTCTATTACATGGAGACAGTGAATGATGACAAATAGTAAAATAATACTAGGTACCACTTTGGGGCATTAAGACTAAGCTAGGCTCTGAGCTATGCAATTTACAGATGCTCTGCAATCACGTCAATTCTCTTCACTGTTTACAACCCAGCAACAGCGAGAAAGCTGTGCTGCCACCACCCACATGCAAGAGGCAGGTCTCGTCAACTCCTTACTGGTGAGGAGACTAAAAGTTTGCAATAGTTTTACAATATTTCGTTGTACCAAGGAATCACATTTTTAAACCAGTTTCCTGTGAATGGAGTGGGGTACTAGGTTCTTTCTAATCTTGTTGCCACAATGTTGCACACAATGAATACCTTTGCATGTACCGTATTTCTCACATGTGTAACTATGCTTGTATGAGGTATCCTTCCACATGGAAATGCTGGCTTGTCGCTTATGTTAGTTTCTAAGGACTCTGGAAAAAAGTCTTCTACATAGAATAAATGAATTCCCTGTCCCACATGCAATACACGAGTGTTCCTGTCCTTACCCCCAACCTCTCGATACAGCAGTAATAACAGCCATCCCATGTCGGTGCCTACTCGACTCTGGTGTTGTTCTAAATGGCTTACAAACATTAAGTCACTCAATTCTCACAAAAACTGTAAGAGATAAGTACTATTGTTATCATTACCATTTTATGTATGAGAAAACTGAGGCAAATAGAGATGAACAAATTTGCCCAAGGCGACACAGTTAGCCACACAGGCTTTGGAGGCCAGGGCCCATGCTTTTAAATCCTTCATTACGTGGTTCAAATTTTGTTTTGGTACCTCACTGTAGTGGGTTGTTTTTTGTTGTTGTTGTTTTGTTTTTTGTTTTTGGTGTTTTTTTTGCATTTCTCAGCCCAGTTTTCTTGCCCTAGGAACATCATTTTCCATTAACCATCTTCGTAGCTCTTGGTGGCCCAGGCTCTTGTATTTGCCACTCCTATGATGCTGTTCATTGTGATAACTGCACCCACCTTGCTTCTAAGGTGAAACGCCGTCATCAGGCTTCCATTCTCCTGGTGGCTTTCCGGAAGCCCATATCTATAAAGCTGTTCTTAGTCTCAGCCTTGGCCTCCAGAAAGGACTGTCACAGAGCTCTGTAACAACACCGGCACACCCTCAGCAGTGCATGCATTCCTTGTGGGTTCAGTTACTGCGTTTTCCTGGGCCCTCCCACAGCTGGTGGGCTTTCTGGCCTTATGTAATATATTCACTCTGGCATGCCCACTTCTGTGAGCCTTTTGATTCCTTGCTCAACCTTTCATCGTGGACTTCTGGAATTTCTACTTAAGTGAGTGTGAGTTACTCTTTCCCCCAAGTTTTCAAAGCCAGTCTAGGTCTAGCAATGTATTAATACCATCTCTAGTGGACCCTGCCACTTTAAGTCCTGTGTCAAGAGAGGGGGTTCCTGTATCAATAAACTCTTATTTTACTATATTAAATATTATACGTTCCATCCCACTTGATTTGGCACACTCCCCAAAGTTCTCTTAGAAACGTCAATACACGTTAGCTGGATTCTACATCTGTTCTCCCCGAGCAGGCCCAGCAGTTCACCTGCTAGATAACATTTCCCCAAGTTGTGACTTGACCCTAGTTATTGGTATGGCTGGCAGGTGCACGGGAGTGGAAGGGAGGGAGAGTTACATCTTGAGGTGGGCAAGGCCTTGGCATCATCTTCTAGGTGGGAATACTAGTCTTTAAAAAGAAAGAATGTGCCAGTCTGTTTATTGGAGTCCTGTTTTCCATCAGAGAAACAGATAGCTTTTGAAGGATAGTGACAGAAATGCTTCTGAGAGAGGAGGCATGGACCCAAATCAGAATACAGACACATTGTATTAAAAGTTGTTGCTTAATTCTTCTGGTCATCTTTGGGAAGAACATGAAGCTATATTTTTGACTTTTGGGCTCAACTTCAAGGAAAGTTACTGTCGGGTCAGGATACTTGAATTACTGTATAGATATTGCACATAATTTTGTATTGTTTTGCTTTCTTTATATCATTTCTATGATGCGTTGAAGACATCCTAAGCATTCATATGTCTATCGGTTTATATGGAATCTCAGGGTGGTCACAAGACCTATTAAAAATAGTTGTTTCTCTTGACTCCAACATTTGAAAAATCTGCTCCTTAAAATATAGTTACTCATACAACTTCCTCCTTTGGTTGCGGATATTCTAATGGGAGATTTTTTTTTCTTTTTGTAGAGTGGGTGAAGAGAAGGGGAGGAGATGGCAGGAAGGAAGTGCATGATTAGGTCGTTCCCAGTATCTTTGAGTCCCCGCTGGGCTGTACTGAAATGTGACTTATTTGGGGGTTGGGGGGGGAGGGGGTGAGTCTACAGGTGTTTGTGAATAGTTAGTTGAAGAAATATTTTGTGGAGAGAAGAAGCTCTGGAATCAGTATACCTTTGTTAAAGTCCTCGTTTCTCTATTTCATAGTTGGACCACCCCAGCCAAGTCATTTAACTTCTTTCTGCTTTGGTTTCCATATTTTAATAATGAGGATAATAATAGTATCAGCCCTGCCAATCTCAAAAACAAAAAAAGGCTGTTCAAGATAGTAATTAACATTCTGGACAGGAAAGCCTTTGTAAGTTTTTCAGCTGACACTGGGTTGGTGATGATTCTCCCGTCGTAATTACTGTGGAAAGCTGTGAACTGAAGGCAAACTGATTTTCCTTGCAGGATGCACTTGCCACAATGGGGTGGAGCTTTGTTTTTTCTAAAATTCCTAGGATTTGTATTTTTTAATGTCTCAAACTAATTAAGTATTGGCAAACATAAATTGTAACCATTGTATATTTAAATTAATGTTCATTTCTAATTTTCTACCATGACTATTGAAAAACAAATTTTTTTACCCTGAAAAAAAATGTACAGGTTATGACCACAGACAAGGCAAACTGGTTTTTCTTAATTGTTCCGAAGGACACTCTCTGTATAAATCTGTAGACATTGTGAGGATCCAAAGTAAACTTCTAAATACACAGAACTCTATATGAGAAAATTACCCTTTATTCCAAAGCAAAATTGGAGTTTATAAAGAAAAATCAGTGTCTTTTTTTTATATGTGCTGAGGAAAACAGATCTGTCCTCCCTTTCCTTCCCCATAATGATCTTCATTCCTAAAGAGATCACATAAGATTTGTTTGCTGCTTAACATTACTCTTTTTTTTTTTTTTTTACTATATCCTGGCCTATTGTTACTTCTTTTGAGTCTGTTATTCCAAAGTGACATCAACATTCAGATAATTAACACCATTCAAGGACCTTTTCATAAGGAAGATTCTGAATAGTCTTTGGTCCTCTTTCCCTCCACTCAATATCTCCTGTTTATTTTCTTTCCAAAGATGTGTTGTTATTATATGATATCTATAATGTAATTAGACATAACAACACAAAATTGTATTATCATTATCATGAATAAGTGAAGGTTTTGCTGATTATAGATAACTCTTTGACTACTGGTAGAACGAAGTCTTTGAAAGATACTATCCTGTTAAAGAAACAGCCCTTCAAAAAAAAAACGATTCTCCTGCAATAATAACAAGTTTACAATGAAAAATAATTAAGCTCATAAAAAAATATGTGGCCTGCATAGCCTACCACATTTCTAAATTTTTCACCGGTATTAAGATCAATCTGTGCACAAGTTTTAAATGTGGGAATCGTCCACTTTATTTCGAAAACGTCGGGCAAACTGGAAGGGAAGAAAGAAAACATATTCTCAGGGTGAATTATTTCAGTTGGCTGTTCACCGTAATCAAATCACTGGGATAACTGCCAAATCCCTTCCCTTGTGTGGTGTGCCATATACTCCTAGCAGAACCAACATACCAGAAGTTGTTTTAAAGGTGAACCCTCTGCTGAGCAGGAAACTGGGTGATTCCAGGAGTTCTCCATACCCCACGCATGAGCCCCAGGAGGACTAGGACCCCTGGCGAGATCATCCATACCTCAGGTCAAAGGGCTTCTGTGGTATATTAGACTTTCAAGGAGGCATGTGTGTTTTGAAAAAAATACCAATATTGTGATACGATTTTTATATTTGGAAAACCAAATAAAAATGCTTATTTTGAAATTTCAAACCATGTGTTGCTTATTTGATTTTCTGAGGGAGGAACAGATTTTGAGATGTTGAAACGCTGTTCATACTTTTTTGTTCTGTCTGTTCCTTGTGAGAATTTGCCTGATTTTCTTACCAAAGTCAGGATCTGTGCTGAGAGTGGATGATGTCAACAGGACCACTGGCTTCCCAGGGTGAAAAGGAGAGAGATCCAGCCTCCATCACCCCTGATTCGGGGCACAGATGCCCTGTGTTTTCCCCACCCTTCTTTTCCTTGGTCAGCTTTCCTGTAGAAACTGTGAACCCGATGCCCAGGGGTCCCATGTGAAGCTGAAGCTGTGTGCCTGGAGAAGGAGTGGGCGGAGCTCTGGATGAGAGTTTGGATACAGAGAAGGGGCCATCCCAGAAAGAGCAATTCTCTTTTTTACCAGTCTCCTGAGGGAAAAGTAGGAAGGAAGAGGGGAAGGGGAAACCTAGCTCACACTTGTCAGTGTGGGCTTAAGTGTTTTGCTAAGTAACCATGGAAAAATACATTGATACTAGACTTCATTACTGCAACCAGAAAGAATTTTTCATGAGTAATAGTTTCTGAGTCTCCAATGCCTGGAATATGGTTCTGCTAACGAGAATGCACTAATAGTTTTCAAAAAAAAAACCCGTAAACAAAGTTAAAATCATATATGCTGAAAATATCAAGACATGTAAATGCATACATGTATTCATGTAATCTTGATTATTTCTTATAGAGAAATAAAAATGAAAGTCAGTTTATCACTCAATAACCAACAGGATGATGAATTGGCTTGATTCCTGTATCTAAGAGTTATTGAATATTTACATTTCTTCTTAATCAATGGTGATTCCAGAAGAATGAAGTCTAAAGATTTTATGGTGTCTATATTCTGTAATCAAAAAGAGAGCATCATCCTAGCCAGTGTGGTTCAGTTGGTTGGCCATCACCCCAAGAAGTGAAGGGTCACCCATTTGATTCCAGGTCAGGGCTCATGCCTGGGTTGCAGGCTCAGTCCCTGGTCTGGGAGCGTTCAAGAAGCAGCCGGTTGATGTTTTTCCCTCACATTGATGTTCCTCTCCCTCTCTTCCCCTCTCTCTAAAAATAAATAGATAGATAGATAAGATGTTTTTTTTAATGAAGCACCTATTGTACATAGATCAATATTTGAGAGTCCTGAGGTTCTCCAGCCTTAGGAAGGACAGATCTGAAGGTGTCAGGCAAGAGTGACTCCATCTCTTCTACGTATTCACTGGCATAGACTCTGATGTCAGAAACTAAAGCCTCCAGCCCTGGGTGGTATGGCTCAGTGGATTGAGAGACAGCCTGCAAACCAAATGGTCACTGGTTTGATTCCCAGTAAGGGTACATGCCTGGGTTGCAGGCCAGGTCCCCAGTAGGGAGTGCACAATAAGCAACCACACATTGATGTTTCTCTCCCTTTCTTTCTCCCTCCCTTCCCTTCTCTCTAAAAATAAATAAATAAAATCCTATTAAAAAAAAAAAAGAAAGAAACCAAAGCCTCCAGATTCCAGCATCCCACCAGTAACCAGCAGATGCTGGAATTACATAGTTACTACATTAAGAATGCCTTTGATTGGCCTAATATTTTATTTACCTCTATAGACTGTTCCTGACTTACGATAGTTCAACTTACTTTTGACTTTACAATGGTGCTAAAGTGAAATGCACTCAGCAGAAACCACACATCGAATTCTGACTTCTGATCTTTTCTCAGGCAAGCGATATGCGGCCTGATGCCGGGCAGTGGCAGCGAGCGACAGATCCCAGCCAGCCACACAATCGGGAGGGTAAACAAAAGATACTCTAAGCAGGGTGTCCAAACTTTTGGCATCTCTGGGCCACACTGGAAGAAGAGGAGTTGTCTCGGGCCATACATTAAATACATAAACACTAATGAAAACTGATGAACAAAAGCAAGGCTTTAAGTAAAGTTAGATTCTGTGTTGGGCCGCATTCATAGCCACCCTGGGCCACGGGTCGTCCACAGGCCGCAGGTTGGACACCCCTGCCAGTGTATTATGTTACCAGCATTTTTTAGATATGGTGTCTCATGGTTTTGCATGAACTACATGAGATAGTCAACACTGATTATAAAATAGGCTTTGTATTACATGATTTTGCCCAACTGTAGGTCAGAGTAAGTGTTCTGAGCATGTTAAGGGAGGCTAGGCTTAAGCAGTTTTGATTTATGATATTTCAACTCGTGATGGATTTATAGAGATGTAACGTCACCCTAAATTGAGAAGCGTCTGTATTAATACTTTATTTGCCAAAATGTAAATATTCTTGAAAGGAATAACAGAATATGTTTTATCTAGCATCTAAATATTAATGGAGAAAGTTTATGACAACTCGGGAGCTGGTTCTAACAGGGAAGGAAAAGAGAGAGGTTGAGGGCGCTGAGCATCTAAAATGACTGTGGCAAATGAGGGTGTCCACTGAGGTCAAAAGGGACTCTGAAATCAGTTTGCTTATTCATTTTCCAGCCTTCATTGAACCTTACCCCTGACAGCATTCCCCCTTCAGGACAGCACAAGTTATCTAGATAAAAGAAAGAAGCAGAAACTGGTGAACAAGGTAAACCAGGAATCCACATCCAATGGGAAGTGGAACAGGATGGAGCATCTCTTCGTCAATACAGAATGAAAAACCCACAATCTAAGGCTGGGACATCGGGACAAGGGTGTTACAGAAAGTACATTTGAAAAAGCTCTGAGAACACAGTGCCTTGGTATGAAATGATGCTCCATATTCCCAAAGTATTCGGGTTGCCCTGGTTTCTGCTGCATCCCAGGGTTTTCTCCACTCGGCTACCCTCTTACAGCTGTCACATCCATGCCCTGATAGCGTATAATGCCCCCCATCCCAGTGACCCTTGGACTCCTGGGTTGTCTTCCTCAGGGCTCTGTTCACAGTGCTTTAATTTCATACAGTGACATGGTTGCCCATAAGTGCTCAATAGAGGTCTGATCCACTTACAATGTAGAGCTAGCAGGTAAGAAACAAGTCAAATCTCACCAGGCCCATAGGTCCTCTCAGTCCCTCAGTCTGCCCACCTCATGGTCAGTCTGACCACCTTGCTACCTTTCAAAGTATTTTAATCTCCACTCCAACCACGGCTACCACCATCGAGGCCCTTCCAACCAATTTTTCATGAGCAACTACCCATGTATCAGAGAGATACTGGTAGCCTACTCTATGGCTGGCATTGGGACAGTACCAGTGACCAAAATAGACACAAAATCCCTGCCAGTCTTGGCACTTACAGTTCAGCTGGGGGATGCAGACAAGAAGAAAAACAAAAAATTAAGACCTACAGTATCATAGCCAGTGGTAAGTTCTATGGGGAGAAATAAGCAGGGAGGAAGACAAAGTGTACTAGGAAAAGGCGGTTGCAATTTTAATCATGGTGGCCAGGGAAGGCCTCACTGAGAAGGTGACAATTAAGTAAAGACCTGAAGGACGTGAGAGAGGCTCTCTGGGGGAAGAGTGGTACAGAAGGAGGAGTACAGTTCGTGCAGCTCTGAGGCTGGAGCCTGCCTGGCCTGTCGCAGAAATGCCCAGGAGGCCAACGTGCCTGGAGCAGGGCTAGAGAAGGATGGTCAGCGCAGGTGAGGTAAAAGAGGTAAAGAGGCTGGGCCCGGAGGTGAGAAACCACCCTGACCATCCCCAGGTCCCACAGGCACTGAGTAGCAATGTGAGCAGCTGCTCTGGGGAGCTTTCACCAGGACTGTGTATCCTTCCTACCTGACGGCAGCCAGAGGATCTACTGTGCACATCCAGGTGTTCTGCCCTCCGTTTGGGCCTCTGCCAGTTTGGGGCAAGGTCCTCACGTATGTCTTCATTCCTTCAATGGCAGTTACCTGGATAGGTTTTTAATCCAGAATTGTGACTGTTCTCAATTACTACACAGTTGTACTTTGGTAGGGATTCATTTGCTGTTGAGTTTTTAGTCAATTCAAGAGTAGAGGAAGTATGTAGGAGAATTTGCAATCACAGGTGCTTTTCAGCCATGCCACCAATATTGAGAAAAGATAATAACCGAAGGAAGATGGAGAGGAGGTTACGAGTTCTGAAGGGGATACGACTGACTACATCTGTCCCAAGGTGTCCCCAGTACCTAGATCAGCTCATCATTCTTCCCTGCACTGAATAAATGCATACTTCTTTATGAAATAGAAATACTTTGATAGGTAAGACTTGCTACCTTTCTAACTATTTTAATCTCTTTCTTATTATATTTCATCATATCTAGATGTCACATTTTTTTAATGAGGAGAAGTCACTCAAGAAAAATTCAGGGAATCCATTCAGCAGCAAACAGAGATTATTGGACTTTGGATTATAACCCAACCTTACTATACAATCACAACGTTTCATACAACTTCTGTATTAAAACCAAATCTTTAGGATACTTAATCTGTACCAGATGCTGTGGTGAGTGCATAGTAACTCTTCACATATATTAAGCCACAAAACACCTCCTATGTATTCTGTTATTATACCATTTTATTGATGAAAATATGATGGTTAGAGAGTTTAGAAATATGTATAGCATTGCTATCTGTAGCAGCCAAAGGCACATATTTTCATTTACTCTGCAGAGGGATGTATGAAAAACTGGGAAAATATACTCAAATCTTTTCTTTTTAGGTTAAGAAAAGTAGAAGTTTAATAACACATTACACTTTAGCAGCATACAATTAGGATTTACAAAAACATATACTCAACTGTTGGTATATAAGAAAGAAGCACTATTTAATTTTCTACATACAAAATTGTGATATCAGAGTACATCTCTTATTAAGGTAAGACCAAGTTGAGAAAAAGGAAAATATCCTCTAATTTAAACAATACATTTTTTATGTTCTATTTGAAGATATTATTATTTTATTATTTATTTATTTATTTTTAGAGAGAAGAGAAGGGAGGGATAAAGAGAGGGAGAGAAGCATCAATGTGTGGTTGCCTCTTGCACACCCCCAACTGAGGACCTGGCCTGCAACCCAGGCATGTGTCCTGACTGGGAATCAAACTGGCTACCCTTTGGTTTGAAGGCTGGCACTCAATCCACTGAGCCACACCAGCCAGAGCTAAAAGTATTATTATTTTTAATTATATTTTATTGATTATGCTATTACAGTTGTCCTGATTTTTCTCCTCCCCACCCCCTACCCAGCACCGTCCACTCCCTCAGGCAATCCCCCCACCATTGTTCAAATTTTAAGAAGCAATAAGCAGACTGATATCATTAGATCAGTCTGTGATATTTAATCTAGTTTATTCTCTAATGGATGTCTCTGAAGGTTGAGGAAATGCTCCCTTAAGGAGCAAGGTGTAGGTCAGGAAAGCCATAGGACACCTTGGCTTATTCAGATTTCACTGGCCCAGCAATCGACCTAAAACCTTGTAGAAGTAGATACAGACACATTATCGCACTTTTTCCACATCCGAATCCAGCTTGCACCAAGAAGGTCAGAATTGTGTGCTTGTGAAATAAGCTAAATGACCTGAGCCGAGCCCAGGAGCCCCGTGGTCCTGTGAGAGTAAGTACCCGCAGGGCTTGTCTCTTCCTTATCTCATTGTGAGAAATCCAGAAAGGTCTCCAAGAAATGAAGCATTGTTTCTTTTGTCTGTCTCTCCCACTGGAATCTAAAACTCTGAAGGGCAGGAAGCTTGCTTTAATTCACAGATGTCCCCTAAACACTTAGAACACTGCCTGGCATATAGAGCAGGCACTCAATAAATGTTTTGCAAATAGATGACAGGAAGTCAGTAGGCAGGGTAATATGGGGAGGATGCAGGCTTGGAGCAGGCAAACGTGAGATCCAATACTAGCTCTGTACCTTCTAGTTGGCTGAGCTCCACACTGAAGCTTTAGTTTCCCAAGTTGTGAAAATGTAAACAATTGAATCATTGTAAGAATTATTCTTGAAGCACCCAATGTGACATGGGTTTTATAGGTGTAGTTATTACTGATATCACAATATTTTTATTTATTTTTCTTTCAATTTTATCTTAGATGGGTTTCAGGCATACAGCTTAGTGGTTAGACAATCCTCTACCCCAATAGTCATCATGATATTTTTATATGAAATAGTTACAAATATATAATGTTATATTTTTTAGTGTTTTATAAGACATAATGATAGCTTGAATACTTAAAAATATTTGCTCACTTTAGCACCCTCTGTACTACTGAAAATGCTAAGGCTCATTAACAGCATAAGTTCTTCCAGGTTTCTCGGTGAGAACTTCAGCAGTTCAGTTAGCTACTCGAATAATATATAATATATCAGCAACTGAAACACATGATTGTCTAATGCCAGGGTTTCTTAAATCATAAACACCCCAGGACAACAAAATGGTCCCATTAACAGTATGCAAAGTTAGACGACTGAAGAAGACAGGCTCATTGCTTGGAGCAAATATTTTAATATTGACAAAAGACAGAGAAAAGGCAGTAATAAAAAATGTGATTGATTTTGCTTTTCAGTTTTCTTTCAGGAAGAATGGACTTCAGACCAAGAATGGTGGAACTAACCTCAACGAGAGGATATAGCGGCACGAGATGGGTGAGATTGTGAAGCAGAGAGGGAGGCTGCTCTGGACTAGTACATCCCCACAAGCTAAAGTGGTGCGTACGCAGGGACACCGCTCTGAAGATTTCTGAGCCTTTTCCAATTACTTCTGAGAGGCGAACTGAAATATTTTTACTGAGGGACAGCAGATGACCGTAGGGCTGCTACAGTTGCGTTTTCCTACAGTAAATTGCACAAGCCATAGCTTGGCTTTAAAGGTCATATGTTAAAAGCAGTCTCAGGGAGTAAGAAGAGCCAATCCAATTCATGAAGGGCAGGTTCATTCATTCACTCAAAAGGCATTTAGTGAGTGTCTTCCATGTGTCTGGAATGCCATAGTCAGAGTACAGCTGGATCTCCAAAAAGCACCTGACAAAACCTTTCAGAGAATACTAACAAAGTAGGTCTCTTCTCAGCTGATTGAATGGCAGGGGTCCCTGACAAATGAATGGTGTAATCTGTATGAAAGTGTAAGTTGATATAGATCAATGGCCCATTGAGTGAACCAAGAGGGTGAACCAAGAGGGTGAGTTCCGTTCTCATATGTGAGAGAAATGGTGTTCAGAGAGGATAGAAAGGCCACTCCCTTCTGTGAAGGTCACCTCCCCTGGAGTATTGACTTAGTTCCACACACCACCATTGAAATGAAAAGGAACGTTAAGCTGAGGACAATACAAAGATCCTTAGGGGGAACACAGACTCTGCTGTCTGAGGAGCAACTGCAAAGAAAAAACAGGTGTTTGCCCAGAGAGAAATAAAGACTCTGGGGACACATAATAGCTGCCTCCGTTAATGAACGGGTGCTGCAGAGTCGGGTGGAAAAGGAAGAAAAGGCTGAACATTTGTGACCCATCTCTGAGTCAGGCACTCTCTGGTGCATTATCCTCACTTAATCCTCACATTTAGCTTTAAAGTGTCTGATCTCTGAGGCACACAGACATATTTCTCCCCAGGTGTATCAGGAACACTGAAAGATGTGGCTTCTGCATGGCCAGTTTCCTCTTCCCAGGCCCTGAATACTACTCTTGGAATAACTGAAGATCATTGTTAAAATTCTGAGAGGTTAAGATCAGTGAAGATTCAGAAGACAAAACAAGTATTCTGTCTTTGGGGTGAATGTTTGACTAAGGGGTGGAGGCTGAGAAACCCTTCCAGTGATCTCAAGGGGCTTTGTAATTGAAAGAACACAGAGTGCAGCCTAACATGTCAGCGTAGCAGCCCTGTCTCACAGAACAGTGTACAGACACACACGTAGCACGAGCCCATGCACCCAGAGCTGCCCGCTGATTCCCCCAATGGAACTTTAGGAATATAAGACATGGGGTCTGCTTTGAAAAAGACAAAAATTGGTACACCTGAGTGGCAAAGTCAATTGGATGTCTCCAGTTCAATAACCATTTCTGAATCAAGCTTCCATTCCTTTAAGAACCGTGCTTACCTTCAAACTCATCTTGGTTTTGCAGAGGCCCTCCTTAATAGCCACGTTCACGAAGAAAGGAATCCTTTCAGAAAGAGCTCAGAAAGTACATGAAAAGGTTCTTTGAAAGCGATCACGTTTTGCAACTGACTTTCAACGCGCTATTGCCAGCTGCGGTGATCAGTTTAAGTGCAGGTGATGGTTTTTCCTTATTTTTTGTATTTAATAGTTCACTGTTTCCTACTATTCTCAAATAACCTGAGTCTTCTGAGCTTCCTGGTGTCCCCTTTACGAGGAAACCAACAGCACGAGAAGCAGCGTTCTTTTTCTCTGGTACGAGATGAAGACACGTCTGAGGTTCTGTGGTTAATGGCATAAACTTAAGAACGATTCAAGAAAACAGACATCCAAAACATCACCTTCATGAACGGTAGTGCTGTGTTAAATCCTATGGCTTGGGGTTAGGGAATAGAAAGAAGTACTTTTACTGAAGAAGTAACTGCCCAGACAGCTCCACTCGAGGTGGGGGTAGTCACATTCCCTGACTCAACGAATCCCAGCCATAAGCTCAGTCCAATCTGCCTTTCCACCGCCTCTCAAACCAGAATCAAATCCTTAACTCCCCCAAAGCTGTTCTTTGCTCATGTTGACTTTTGTTAAATACTTATTATGTGCCTACATTTAAGGACACAATTAAATGTAATCCTCACAGTAACTTCTTGAAGTGGGCAGTATTTTTATTCTCACTTTACCAAGGCAGAGACTGAGGCTTAGACATTCTGCTGGAACAGGCCCAGAGCTGTGGGTCTTCACTGTCACACTAAACCGCCTCTCCCAGCCACATTCCTTCCACGTGGGGTGGGTCCACAGATGCCTGAAGTACTCTAATGAGAAGGGAAACCCCAGGTAGGAAACAAGTTAGTGGCACCTTGAATTTCTGGCCACTTCGAACAAGAAGAACCCCCTGGCAGAACATTTTGACAGTTGCCACATGGGAAGGTTGTTTGGGGGTGGGGGGGAGAGGTTATGGGGTGAAGAGGTGAAGGAATTAAGACATTCAAATTGGTAGTTACAGACTAGTGACAGGGATGTAACAAATGTAGTCAGTGATATTCTAATGCCTGTGTATGCGTCAGATGGGTACTGGACTTATCGGGGTGATCACTTCGCAAGTTACATAAATGTCCAATCACTGGGGTGTACACCTGAAACCAATATAATATTGCAAATCAACTTCTTGAAAAATAAAAAAAATATTCAAAGAGAAACAAAAAGGACCCTGTGGCAGGAGACACAGGGAGCCTTAGGGGCATAGGCAGTCACCCTGGCTGGTCCACCCTCAGCCTGGTGGAGGAGCCCCAGGGCATCCGCACACACGCGGAGGAAAGAATCTCCGTCCTTCTTTATTTTGACTTTTCACATTTCTGGGCTTTGGAAATCTGCCAGAAAAGCCTGAGAATAGCCTTAGACCTGTTGGCTTCACCCTAGAAGTTGTTAGCCAAAAGCTTCAAACTTTTCCTCAGCATGGAGACTGGTCTTTTGGGAGTAACACAAAGATATGCTTTCAACCAAGATAATTAGTTTAGCAAAAGAGAGCCCTTGTGGTGTAAGAGCTCACGCTGATTACTAGGTCGAGATAGAATTGTTGTCTCCTTTTTTCCCCTTTTGAGACCCTAGATAGTGAAGTACTTTTGACCTTGTGCAAGAGAGATCCTCTTTCCCACTGAGAATAAGGTGAGGTGAGGAGGAAGGGGAGGGAGGCAGGAAGCAGTTAATGTCCTCGAACCACTTCTCAGCATTTCTGTTTACACCACCATCCTTCCCTTGGTCTATAGGCAAGTGACTCACCAGTAGAGTCAGGAGACAAACATGACTTTCGTAAGGCCAGCCGTGGGCCCGAAGGGGTCGAACACGCAACCCAAAATATGCTGCTTTGGCGTACTGATTATTTTGAGCTGAAGGCACTGGAAAAAAACTGGAGAAGGGTTCTCTGACCTCTCCCTTTATACCTAAAAACAGGCCATAAAATTTCTCATGAAAAAGGTGCCCTCTGTGCACCCGGCAGAGGAAAACATCCTTATCACCAGAGACTTGTGTACAAACAAACCTACTGAAACAACCTCTAACTTCGATTCCTTTCCGCCAGGTTTTTCCTAGTTCCTGTTTCACAGGTCATTGCCCCTAGTTCAGACCTCTGTATCTTATCACCTCCCCACAACTTATCTCTCTTTGTTTAAAAAGACATGTAAGCTGTGGGGCTTCATAGCTTCTTCTGGTCATCATTTTTATTTTGAAGACCTCCATGTATGCATATGAATATTAAATAAAACATGTATGCTCTTCTTCTGTTAATCTGTGTTCTGTCAGTGTAATTCTTAGGCTCAGCCACAGAATTTAGGAAGAAAAAGGAAGATTTGCCTCCCCTACAGCTTTCTTGGAATGCATGGAAACTCTCTTTCCAAATAACTGGGTGACAAAAACTAGCCAAACTGATGAAATGCCTCTTTAAAATATTCCCCCCCCCTTTTTTTTTTTTTTTTGCCCTTATGCATTCTATTCAGGATCACTGGAGAAAATTTGGAAAGGTTAGAATGTACTGGGTCCTGGAGGGCCTAAGCCACTGTCTGTGCTGGGACAAAGAAGGTATGCGGCCTCACAGGCTTTAGCCTACCTGACAAAGAGATTCCTCATTATCAGAAGCAACCGAGGCGTGGCTGCCGGCATCCTGCTGGAAACCCATTGAATTCTCACTTTCCCTCCCCTCGAGCATTTCCCAGAAACAATGCCCATAAATCTCCTCACTTTCCGTCTCCAGGAATCAGCCATCCCTGATCAGAGGACATTGTCTTGCAAACACCTACACCCAGGACTACTGGGGCAGATCAGCAGGGTGACCCACCCTCCCCAGGGGTCTGCTACACTCCCTTAAAAGCTCTTCTACCTTTTCCTTGCCGCTGTAGTCTGCTTGGACTCAGTCCACCTGATCACAGAGTCCCACCGCTAACAAAAGCCCTTAATTGGACCTTTTAATCTCTCAGTCCTTTCGTAGCCACCTCGGCTATCTAACAAGAAATATAAACAAAAAGATAATAGGTGTTTGGCTGGTGTGGCTCAGTTGATAGAGTGCCGACCTGCTAAACCAAAGGGTCGCTGGTTTGATTCCCAGTCGGGGCACATGCCTGGGTTGCAGGCCAGGTCCCCAGTAGGGAGTGCAGGAGACGCAACCACACATTGATGTTTCTCTCCTTCTTTCCCCCTCCCTTCCCCTCTCTCTAAAAATAAATAAATAAAATCTTTAAAGAAAAGAAAATAAGTAAATTAAAACTACTCAAAATACCACTATCCAGAGATAATTACCATAAATTTCATCTGGATTCTTTGAAGGTTTTTCTATTCAAATATAAACATAAAAGTTCTCTCTTTTGAAAAAAATGGAATCAAATTCTCCACACCGTTTTGTAACTTGGTTTTTATATAACACTATACCATGAATAATTTTTTATATAAAAACTTCTCTTACTGCCCTATATAGATTGAAATATATAAGCATGCCATCATTTATTAATCAGTTTAGTATCGTCAAACGTGTAGGTAGTTCCTTACTTTTCAACATCACACTAAGCAACAACACAATAGAATCATTCATACATTTTTGAGCACTTGCCAATTTTTACCTCTAAATAAATGGCTAAAACTGAAACAGCACATTTCTTAAGGTTTCTGAGACACTGCCTTTCAGAAAGATTATCCAACAACAATTTCACAATCAATGTTTGAAAGTACCATTAAGATTTTAATATAGCAAACCGGGGAGCCCCAAAATCATCTGAGGAGAGGGGAGAGGCCAAACCGCAGCTTTGTCAGGAGCCCCTCCCCCGAGCCCTCACACAGCACTAAGATAATGTAAATGATTGTCGGTGTGTGTCGCCATCCCAAACTTGTAAAGTGAGACAGCAGCGGAGGTCGATCATTATCGCAGAACAGTGGCGAGTCCCAGGGGCCTCCTGAGAAGGGATCCCTGCAGTGTGCCCCGCCGATGAGAAAGCAGAGCCAAGGCCTGCATTTGGGGTAAAAGCTCGTCTGCAGCAGCTAGTGAAAACTTCAGAGGTGCAGAACTTATTTATTAATCTCACACTTACACAACACTCATATGTGCCAGCCACTCTAAGTGCTTTATAAACCTCAAGTTACTTAATTCTCATAATGACCCTATAATAATGCGGGTACCACTTTTATCCTCATTTTTACATGAAGAGAGTAAGTAACTTGTGCGTCTAACCACAAAGCAATGTTACCCATCAGGGAATATCTCTGATACAACTTTGAACACCCCCAGCTGCTCCCACATATTAGGAGAGTAAACACTCAGTTTTTCAATCAAGCAGACAGGGCCATTTTCCTGGTATTGCCACAGGAAGAGCGATGAAAACCGACTTTTAGCCACAATAAGCTACTTCATACTTAAAATCACTAAAATAACTTCAGATAACAACACATTCCCCATACTGATTTAGCCCTGGTTTCATTTGCCATTTATTAATTTTAACTGTTCCTTTTCCTGGGCACTTTCAATTTTTTCTTCAATAAATCAAAATTGGATCACTTAGGCCTTCTACTTCCCAAAGCCCCATGACGTATAATTCAGTTCCCCAAACAACAAATTTAGGAGGTATGAGGCTTAGAAAAGATAAATGGCTTCTAGTCACTCCGTGATTGTACAGATAAGAGAAGCAGGACAGGAATAACTGGCCCTGACTGCGTCCTGTCTCCTGGTCTCCACGCGCTTGCAACAGGCACTGAAACCGAGCAGAAATGTGAAGTGCACTGATGTATGAGGAGACATAGGTAGTTAGAGAGAGAAGTATCCACACACACGCACACACACGCGCACACATACGGAGAAAAGGGGCCCCCATGCTAAACCTGGCAAGCTCAGGGGAGGCCCGCACCAGCACGGCAGCCTAACACACTCAGAGACCTAACGTAACCACACAGGGTGGTCTGAAATTAAAACTTTTTAACTAAAAGTAATTTATGAGAGATAGTCATGTTCTGGGCTAGAATCTTCCTTAACAAAAGCCGATCTTTACCTTAAATGAGACTATTTTCTATTTAAATCTATGATAGCCTAACTTTGGAATGTCAAGGTAAGTTCCCTTTTCCCAAAACCCAGGGGCACAGCCAGGCCACAAAGCAGAGACCACAAATCCCTTCGTCGTTATTGTTATCATGTTGTTGACTGTTAACTATCCTGTACCTACTTATGTGTCTATCATTTTACTTTTTAATCCAGTCCCAGAGGGTTCATGGCATTGCTTTCTCCCACCTCTCTAATCTATCACCAATGGATGTCACAGAACCCTTTACGATCTCTGTTAAGCAAATGAGAAAGGGGGCAGGCAGGGCTGGTCTAAGCCATCCCACAAGAGCAGAGAGAAAAATGATACTCAATCCCCTGAGACCAACGAGGGAACATGGTGAGTGTGAGGCTGGAGGGCGAATGGGAGTGGGGGTGGCCATGGAAAACACAAATGAAGAGCAAGCACAAAAATAAAAAATAAATTCCATTGTGTATGAAGGAGCTTATACCCTTTGCAACAGCATGGATGGAACTGAAGAGCATTATGCTAAGTGAAATAAGCCAGGCAGTGAGGGACAAATACCATATGATCTTACCTTTAACTGGAACATAGTCAACAAAATAAAAAAGCAGACAAAATATAACCAGAGACATTGAAGTTAAGAACAATCTAACAATAGCCAGAGGGGAGGGGGGAAAGGATAGTGGGGAGAAGGGTTTTCAGGAACTACTATAAAGGATACATGGACAAAACCAAGGGGGAGGGGGTAGAGGGGTGGGAAGAAAATGCAGACAACTGTAATTGAACAACAATAAAATAATTTAAAAATTGAAAAAATAAATAAAAATTAAAATTAAAAAAAGACCAACCAAAGGGCCAAATATTTTCCTAAAGACATTATTCATTGTCTTTCCTAAAGACAATGAATAATGTCTTTAGGAAAATATTTGGCCACATTTAGAACAACCTGTTTAAAGCGGTAGGAAAGGCTGTAAAACACTTCATAAAGCAGTTGATCAAGTATGGTTAAATGATTTCAGATACTGTTTCATAGAGGTAAACATCCAGGCACATGAAAAATTTAGTTACTTAAAAAGACTCATCCCCTCAGTGGTCCTAGTGGCTCCTGATAACTTCCGTCTCAGAGTGAATTACCACAATCATATAGAAATACAAAAAACAAAAGATCAAGTAGTTCCGTCCCAAAAGTGAAAACACCAAGGATATGCATTTAGGTGAGACACATCAATGTGTAAAATAAGACACCGTCTATTCTTTAATTCTTGCTCTTGCTCTTGATTTCTCTTTTTTGCCACCCACCTTCCAGGACATCTGCTTAAACATCCTGGAAGAGTGAATCACTGTGTGTAAGGAAACCCAGGAGTATTGCTTTCTTGGAAATCTGGCAAGTGACTCATATTGCATAAATTTTGCCTTTAACAATTTCATTGGGCGTGTTTTCACGTTTCCCAAATAGGCAGTGTGTCTGTTAAGAAATTTAAACATGATAAACTAATACATAGCTTGTGAAAGCTGGAAAGAGTTATATATTTTTAGTAGCATAAGTGTTTTCACTTCAGCATATTGTCACCTACATTCATTTTTTAAACCATAATTATCATAAATAATTAGAGTAACGCTAAGTGTTTTAATAAGCACACTAAAAATATATAATGTTCAAGCACAACCACCTTGAGTATGTTATTTAGGATGACTCCATTTTTTTTGTTTTGTTTTGTTTTCCAGCAATTCTAACTCATATTCATATTTGAAAATTAGCCAAGTATGAGGATGTATTCTACTACATTCCAATCGATAAAAAGAGAATTCTTGAACATTAGATATTTCTGAATTCTTTCCTCAGTAGGTTAAGAAGTTTGGCTTTGGTCTAGATTTCTTTATATTACTAAAATATCATTGTGAAACTTTTTGATTTAGTCTAGTGTATGGTGGGTGCTGTAACGTAAGTGACAACAGAGCTTACCCAGGTAATTTGTCATTGGCCATGGAGAAATAAGAAGACTGCTCTATGAAGGCAATATAGCCAATGTTTCCATATGTATAAGATAGCAATACCTAATAGTGTCAAAAGAGGTTTAGTAAAATATTGTATGTAGAACACTTAGCACAGTGCTTGGATATAGGAGACAGAGAAATCAATGTACAGTATATAAGCCTATACAAGCAGCACTAGATGGATACATATCCACATATCAGCAGTGATTTGCTCTGCTTGGTAGTATTTTGAGTGTTAAAATCTTTGCCTATCTGTATTCTCTGTTTATAGTAAACGTTGATAGCTTTTTAATAAAAAAATTAAAAAGTGGTTTTTAGTTTTTAAGATAATATTTTAAATTCAGTGCAAGTGTGTATTAATTCATCTCTCTTTACACCCAAACTTTTCCTGTTAACTGAATAGTCCAAAATACCCATTTGCAAAATGGGTCCTATTTTTTTCATTAGGAGTTTAACATGTGTTAAAATTGTTGTTAATGACATACAGATATAACCATAGAATATATGTGAAAGACAATACTTTTTCACCTGAGAAAGTAATCATCTTTTTTATTCAACAGCCTAAATTTGGAAGGAAAGTATTAATGGCAGATAATCTGATAATTATAACAGCATTCTCAATGAGGAGTTGGATCACTACCTGAAAGTTGAGGCAACCCACATATACCTGAAATGCCATGGCGGCTTTTTTCTTCAACCTGTGCCTACTCTGAAGCCAAACTCAACTTTTGCCACACCTCCAAATGAAATCCAAGAATACAATGTATTCTTGAGTAATACCAATTTTTCTGAAGATTTCTAGGGGGAGTGAGAAAAAGAAATTATATCACATATAACCTAAAAAAAACTTAATAAAAACTTAATAAACTTAATAAAAGCTACTCTTCCCTGTTTGCCCCCAGTCTCTTCTCTTGTCTTCCAGTCCTCTCTTTTTCTAACATTCAAATCCAGCCTTTGGCTCGAATTCTTCAGTTACCAAAAAGATACCCAAGCAAGTTACCAGCAAGAACCTTCACAAACAGCTATCACCGTTGCAATAAAAGAACAGACCAGTAACTGCTGTTAGTTAAGTCTGGCCTGTGGGTGTTTTATGCTTCATCTCAAGTAGTTTATCAAAATATTTGCTCCACCACACAGGTGTATGTGTGGTGGTGGTGGTGGTGGTAGTGAAATTCTGCAGCAAAGAAAGGAATATTTTACCACATAGATGAAAGAGTTATAAAAGTTACAAAAATTATGACACGGCCCCTCTCATTTCTGCTCTCAACCTGTCTTTGGCCTGAGATTTGGCTTCTAATGAAAATGAGCTGGCCGGCTCTGGAGCCCCTGGTGACAGAGCTGAGGCTCTTCGACTTAAGTTCCCTCTGTTCAGGGGTCCTCTCCTGTCTGTTGTCTCATAAAGCACATTGCAGTGGCTTCTGGGAACACATGGAGTCTTAAGTATTTTATTAAAAAAAGAAAAAACTTTTCTTGAAAAGAAAAACAATTTTCTATACTTTGTATAACACATTTGGCTGATCAAGATGAATTTGCATTGGAAATACATAGCAAAACTCTCCTTTCATAGTCTTGTGTCCTATTAGCATCTGAAGCTGTCTATAACAGGGGAGCAAGAAGACTTACCTTGATAGCTGTCATAAGTCCACATTCAAGCTTTTTCCAACTATTTACACCATCACTCAGCAACCATTTGGTATCGCCCGGTTACTCTTTCCAAGTATGTGGGTTCTGGCTTGTAAAGTCAGAGCGGGAAAAGGGGAAAGGCCAGCCTACAAAGTTTCCATCAAATAAGTCTAAATGCCAGACATGTCTTGAGTCACTCTGACTCTACTTGGTTATTGAAATTATATGGAAAATTTTTCTACTCATTGGCGCTGCTAAAACCTCCGGACAACTGGTTTCCAGTCTTATGGTGCGGTGTACTGTTTCTCTCTAGCTGCTTTTTGAAACAGAAAAGCGTGTAATTTTTCCACTTTCATCCTTGCTGTTTTGGGATTTCAAAATTTAGCCTTGCATATTATCTAGGTTATTCTTATTTTAAAATAAAGACAATTACAATTTTAGCTTTTAATATTTGACTTCTTTATTTGCAATTGCTTCTCAAAAGCTAAGTGACCCACCCTGTGTCTGAGGTGGGCACAGTCCACGGTTGTCCTAGACTGCCTCACGAACACGTGTTTCCCGCGGCAGATCTGCGATGACGCTGAGGAGCTTTGTCCGGAATCACCCCAGGCTCTCCTTCTGCTGATCCTTCCTCCCTTATCAGCACCTTACCCTCGAAGTTTTACCCACAGGTCTTAGGCAACTAGCGTCTCTTGAGATCCCAGGAAAAGAACTGAATGAGTTAGAAAAAAGATGAAAATTGAGCAGCATTTGTTCTCACTCAGATTTAAATATATGGCACAACAAATCATGTTATTGCGTCCTGACATATAAAGTCTCTCGAAGCATAGTTTCGAAACAAGTTTCAAAGCTGAAACTTGTAATGCTTTTCTAACAAAAGCTTAAATGGGAACAGTTGAGTCTACTTGGCATTTACTAAGCTGCTTCTCAACCAGACACACTGGGTACTTCCTGGTACAAAGGTGAATAAGACAATGTCCTTCCCCTCAAATTGCTCACAGGCATCTAAATAAATAACTGTGATACAATTTATGCACCAAAATTACTTTTAAGAGCACTGATGTCGACAGAAGTTCTGAAGTTAAGGTACAAATCAAGAACAAAAATCCATCAGCCAGTTTTTTACTGATCTCTTGCTAACAATGTAACTGAATCTATAATGGCTCTTATAATAGTACCACCCATTGTGGTTCAAATAATTATATTTTTTAATTGTGTATTTTTTATATTTTTGATAAAGTGCATTATTTTCCTGCAATTTAATTTTTAAGACTAGTCTAAATTCTTTCACATGGAGCTATATAAGTTCACAGTGATTTTCAGAGGAAGTAACATTGTAATAGTAAAAGCAGCATTTTTCACTTTTCTAAGCATGTTTTATGTGTTATGCCACTTACCCCTTACCAGAGTTATTAAATGATCTCATTTTACCCATGAAAATGAACCCCACAAAGTGTGTGCGGAAACATATAAGAGCCCTGTGTTTAACCACTGCACTGCACTCCCTCTTCCCTGTGCTTTCCCTAAAGCACTTGGCAGGTCCTTCTGGGTAGTATTGGTTTATACAAATTGGCTCCATTCCTCCACATTTATGAAAGTATATTCTTTAAAACACTAGAACTATATCCACAGGTTGTTGGTGTGTTTTGCTTTTAATCAAATTTAAAGTCGTTTTTTAACCAAAAAAATAATTCTTTGAGCCTTTGATATCTTAATGTGCACTATAAATATTTCCAACAAACAAATAATGCTTAGAACTTCCAAACATATATATCCTTTTGTAATGGAATACCCCAGATCTATTAGTCAAGGTTTTCCAGAGAAACAAAACTAATATATTATTATATGTACATATTGTATGTACTCATTATATGTGTGTGTAGGAATATACATATATACATATGCACATACACATATACACATGTACATATACACATACACATACACACATATACATATTGGTTCCTTCCAGGGAGGAGCCAATACATAGTTCAAATCAAAAGAGCTGATGTTGCAGATGAAATCTGAAGGCATTCTGCTGTAAAATTCCCTCTTGCTTGAGGAGGTCAGCCTTTTGTTCTCTTTAGGTCTTCAAATGATTGAATGAGGCCCACCTGCATTATGGAGGACAATCTGCCTTTCTCAAAGCCTACCAATTTAAATATAAATCTCATTTAAAATACCTCCACAGAAACATCCAGAATAGGTCCAACCAAGTTAATACATTAAATTAATTATCACATCTGGGCACTAAGACCCCACAGGACTCACAGGACTGCTTTAGCTGGATTATAGAGGTTCCTTGAAGGCAAGACCTGAATTTTGAAGTTCTTGTCCCCCTAAATATCTTGATTAATTGATAGACTGTAGTTGTGGGAAACTAGAATGAGCACTGGACTAGGAGTTAAAGAATGTGCACCACCTTGTCTCAGCACTCCAGTAACTTTGTGATCTCATATAAAGAATTCAAACTCCATTCTTCTGAGGTTTGCCATATGTGAACTGGGAATAATCAAACCTGTATCAGAAGATTGTGAGTTAAATAAGGAGATAAGTGAAAGTGGTTGATATATAGTATAAATTGAAAAATCCTTCACAAAGCAGTTATAACTCCATGGCAAAAGACAAAATATGACAATGTCAAAGTATGTCTCTGGCAATCAACATACTTTGTGTTATGTTAATGTTACCAAAATGGGGTGTAAGTTAAACTACATGAAACTGTCAATGTTTAACAGTTTTTGAGTTTTAAGAATGGCTTACCTTAATATTATAATCTGGCTAGAATAAAATGCAGAATTATACTTGTTATTGCCAGCTAGAACTTGATATACCCCCTTTATCATTTGTCGCTGCCTACAAAGAGATTGTAGTCTGGGACAGGGTGACTCAGAGTACCTGTGGAACACAACAATAACAGAAAAACATTGACCGCTTTTTTGAATTGGTTACAACTTAAAAAAAAATTCCTTCATCTACATTTTTTTTTAAACATCAATGTGCAGTTGCCTCTCATGTACCCCGTACTGGGAACATGGCCCAGAACTCAAGCATGTGCCCTGACTGGGAATTGAACCAGCGACCCTTTGTATCACAGGCTGGCACTTAATCCACTGAGCCACACCAGCCAGGCTACTTTTTTATTGTTCAGATGGATCCCTGTAATGGTTATGAGAGGTATGAGCCATGCTGGTTTTCTACTGCTGTTTGAACACACCAGACATGTGCCGTGATAGCTTCCATATAAATCTGCCCAGTTAACTTCTCATCTCCTCCATGTCTTTGCTCAGATCTCAAGCAGGCTTAACTTGACCATCCCGTTTCATATTTCTTTCAGTGTGCCCCTTCATCCCTACAAACCACTGCCCTCATCTTTTTTACCCTACTTCATTTTTTGACCATAACATTTACCACTTTTTAACACATATAATTTAATTTTATGGGCTGTATCTATCTTTTACTGTATCTTTCCCACAAGAATATACATTTCTGAATGGCAGAGATGTTTGTTGAGTTTGTTCGTGATTATCCAAAACCCCTAGGACAATACCTGGAATGTAGTAGGACCTCATGAGCATAAGTTGAATAAGTACATTTAATAAGATTTTGAATAGTCAAGACATGTTGCTGATTGACTAGGAAAAGGTAGTTGGTTTCAGATTCAAAGGGACAGCAAGAAAGGAAGACATTTAGTATCAAAGTGACGAACTAAAGTCTGATTCTAAATTTCTGTTCTTGATTTGTGGAAAATTTTGCTTAAATGGTCCAAGACAGTGCAGTCAGAATCTGAGGTGGTAATGGACTGAAATCTCTGCAGAATAAAACCATTTTCTGAAATGAGGTCCTGGAAGATAGGGAGAATGTGAACTTATTGCTAAGTCCAGTCGATATGATCCAGAGAAACAGGATTAACCATGCCATGGTCCTTTTCCCCGCCTAAATTGCTAATGTGGCCATAACTTATAAAAATATTCTTGAACCTAACCAATGAACAGGGATCGTAATAGAGGCAGGCCAAATTTAAAGATCGGGACAACCACAAACCATGATGGGGGATGCTATTGATGTGACTAACTCATCCTGGCAGGAAATACAGGAATCAGTCTTCCAAATCACAGGGAAAAGATCACCCTGACACGATTCACAGATTCGAGTCACTGAAACTGTGCCAAAGTGAAGCAGAAACAATTGCCTGGTAGGTTCAGAAAGAGTGCTTTCCAGACGATTGAGAGAGGGCAGTGCTGCCGTGTTATAGTCTGTGTTGCGCATGCTCTACACCGGGTAACTTACTGAGTCTCCGCAAGTCTGTGTGGTAGGCACTAAGCGATCCCCCCATACAGATGAGAAAACTGAGTTGCAGAGTTTAAGAAAGCTGCTCTGATTTTCACAGCTAAAAAGCCAGGATTTAAATCTTGGTGTCCAATTTATTATCAGAACTCTCATTTTTATCAATTTATTATCACCCATAACACTCACATGAAAAAAGATGATTCATTAAGATACTGTTATACGCAAACTTTACAGATATCACATTAAATAGACAAGACACTGCTAATTACTAGGTAAAATGTCTCCATTTCAAGAAATATGAAAAAATGTTTAAGGTCTTTGTTCATTCATCCCTTAGAGATATAGAGAAGTATTTTTTAATAGAGTGAACTTAAGAGATGGCTTAGCTGGCCTCTCTAGATTTCTTCTAGACATATGAGTCTTTCACTTACACATTTAGAAATGTTAGTATCTTAGGATAACAGAACCAGCCCAGCTCTAAATCCAATGTCCTCCAGCTACAATCACACTAGATTTGGGACAAGTTGGAACAGCACGAATTCTGTCATCGGAAGGCTGAGGCTTGTTCCTGTCTGGAAGTTTGTCCGAGCGTGAATCCACTGATTGAGGGAGTGATTGTGGTCTGCCGAGGGTGCTGTGTAAAAAGGAAGTTGTGTCTTGCAACCACCTTGTTTGTGTTTTTGAAAACGGTTTCATTTTGTGTCCTGTTTCCATTCCCATGCCCAGCCCTCCCAAAGTAAATAGATGACAAGTAGCTGTGGTGGGGCAGTGGTGATGCAGGGGTGGGGATGGAGGTGGAGGACGGAAAGAGATTTCCCCAGGGCAAGAGGATTTTCAAAGAACCCAGATGTAATTTGGAAATAAACTCTTGTGCCCAAACCAGATGAGATTTATAGGATCAAGATCAGCCCAATCTATAAGCAGAAACACAGACTCCTAGAAGTTCCATTTACTTATTCCAAGATGATCAAACACTGCTGGACATTCTTATACTAAATTCCAGTTGAATTAGTGGCTAAGGAGGAATCATTGGAACATCAGTAGGTGCACCTCTTATTCCCACTCATTTCCACCCATCTACTTTTGCTTGCCCAGAAAATTCATTTGTTTCTGATATTTTCTACACCAGACACTGAGCTGCCTTAATTCCAACTAGTACTAAAAGCCCTGAACGTTCATTTTTAAAAAATGGATTGAAGAAATAAATTTCCAGAATTTTAACTAAGTCTGCAAAATAAGCCAACATTTAGAATTTCCCTTCTTTCCAAGTCTGCTCCCAAGACCTTAGCTGACCTCAATTTGATTGGAAAGTTCTCTTTCTACAAACAAAAATTAATTATAACCTTTGGTTCAATAACATTGGAACTCACAAAAATGTCCCTCTTATATGCCTGCCTAAGAAAATATAAATAACTAAAAATAGCAACAATATGTTGTTCTCTTTAGAAATAATGCTGTTATATTAAATTTATCATGTATCAATATATAAAAACACTTGTCAAAAATTTAATTGATCAGATATTTCAATGTCAGCTGAATAAAAAGAAGATATTACATTACCTGAGATGATATAGTTCTATTGTTTGAAAGTAAACAACTAAATCAAGAAGACTGGGGTGATAATTATTCATCCGCCACGTAAGGCTCCATTAATTCTCAGCTACACATGTCTTGGATACAAATTTGTAAAAAAAAAAAAAAAATCAAGGCATTTATTGAAATTTCAAGCACTCATTTTCTTACTTGCTCCAATAAGTTACACTTCCTGATAGAAACGGTTTTAAAAATCCCCCAAATACAAGAATTTTCCTGAAAAATTTGAAGTTTCCCTGAGGAGGAAAAAAAATTGAATCTGAATCAAAGTAACATGTATTGACATTTCCCCAAATCTCATGTTCAAATATTACGTTCAAAGGAGAGCTATTCCCAGGGGCCATCAGTTAATGGGGTTTAATAGTTAAAATTATTGGTTAATGGAATTATGTGTAATAATTTATATTGTGTATGTATATATATACCATCCATCACACCAACAGCCTGAAAAAGGAAAACTACATGATTACGTCAATAGATGCAATGTGGCAATAGCAATCAAAGCTCAACTGCAATCAGAGGGTGTATATAGCCCACCTGGGTGCGTCTCGAGTACCCAGCTTAAATGATCAAGGAAGCAGTGCCACTGGACCCTAGTGAACACTTACTACATTAGGCCACTCTCTCTGCCAAACCTGGAAGGCATAGCAGCTCTACCTAATACACAGAAATGAACACAAGGAGGCTATCAGACTGAGGAGACAAAGAAACATCTCTCAAATGAAAGAACAGAAAAAATTCCAGAAAAAGAACTAAACAAAATGGAGACAAGCAATCTACTAGATGCAGAGTTCAAAACACTGGTTATAAGGATGCTCAATGAACTTAGTGAGGACCTCAACAGCATAAAAAAGGACCAGTAAGAAAGGGAGGATAGCCCTGGCTGGTGTGGCTCAGTGGATTGAGTGCTGGTCTATGAACCAAAAGGTCGCTGTTATAGTTCCCAGTCAGAGCACATGCCTGGGTTGCAGGCCAGGCCCCCCGTTGGGGCATGCAAAAGGCAACCAATCAATGTCTCTAGCACATCTCCTTCTCTTTATCCCTCCCTTCCCCTTTCTCTAAACAAACAAACAAACAAACAAACAAATAAATAAAATCTTCAAATCTAAAAAAATTTAAAAAGAAAGAAAGGATACACTAAGGGAAATGAAGAATAATTTACAAGGAATCAACAGTAGAGTAGATGAAGCTGAGAATCAAATCAGTGATTTGGAATATAAGGAAGCAAAAAACACCCAATCAGAACAGCAAATAGAGTCCTGGTCAATGTGGCTCAGTTAGTTGGAGGATTGTTTCATAAACCAAAATGTTGTGGTTTCAATCCTTGGTCAGGGTACCTACCTAGGTTGCAAGTCTGATGCCTCGTTGAGGAACATATGGGAAGCAACCAATTGATGTTTCTCTCTCACATCGATGGTCTGTTCTCTCTCCCCGCCCCCCCCCCCATCAATGAAAAAGGAAAGAGAATTTTTAAAAACGAGGATGATATAAGGAGCCTCTGGGACAATTTTAAGCTTACCAACATTTGCACCATGGGTGTGCTAGAAAGAGAAAAGAGAAAGTAAGAAATTAAAAACCTATTTGAAAAAATAATGACAGGAAAATTCCTTAACCTGGTGAAGGAAATAGACATATAAGTCCAGGAAGTGCAGAGAGTCCCAAACAAGATGAACTTAAAGAGGCCCACGCCAAGATACATCATAATTAAAATGCAAAAGTTTAAAGACAAAGGGAGAATCTTAAATGCAGCAAGAAAAAAGGAATTAGTTGCCTGCAAGGGAAGACTGTCAGCTGATTTCTCAACAAAAACTTTGCAGGTCAGAAGAGATTGGCAAGACATATTCAAAGTGATGAAAAGCAAGGACCTACTGTAGGGAACCGCTCTGCCTGGTTTCAGAAGCTGTAAACCCCCATGGCTAAGGCTGAGTCAGAGACCTTGGGACCTAAGCCACTAAGGAGAAAAAGCTTATCTCCCTGGCAGGGGCGCTGCCCCTGCCCATTTTACTTTACCCTGCTTGGCCCTGAGGACGACCAAGGGCAGGACGACCTAAAACAGGCATGGTCACGAAGAGGCCCTCAGGGAAGGACTTGGGGGGCTATAGAAAAAGGGGGTGATGGACCCTCACCCCTCGGCTTTGACAGAGCCTGAGTCCTCATTCTGTCTGCAAGAAGTCTCCTAATCTCTTGGCTGCCTTACTTCCCCTTCCTGACTTAAGCCTGAAACAATGACAGAGGGCGGTGCAGTCCTGTGCTGGAAAGGGCAGATTCCCCGGGGCAATCAGGCCTAAGAAAGAATGCATGAAACCCTGTCAAACCTGCTTTGCTAACACCCTCAATTTAAATGATAAGGGCCAACCCTGAAATGAGTTTGTTTCCCAAAGTCTTATAGCCCTTTAGCTAACTGACCCTGACTCAGAATAAGCCCTCAGAGTTCTTTCTTTGTTATCTGTTGTTTGATCCTTACTGCCTGACAATGATTGATGAGCTTTACCTGTACTCCTGTGCAAATTGAACCCAATAAAAGCCCATTGAGGAAAAGGCTCTTGGCCCTTCTCCTTTGAGAGATCGGCCACCTTTCCTCCCCAAGCAGATCACGTCGTGGTAGACTTATTCTCATCTGTGGTGGACAGGGGTGCACTGTGGGTGGAGCCCCCCCACAACCTATAACCAAGATTATTCTACCCAGCAAAGCCATCATTTAGAATCAAAGGACAGATAAAGAACTTCCCAGACAAGAAAAAGCTAAAGGAGTTCATCACCATCAAACCAGTGTTATAAAATGTTAAAGGCTCTTCTTTAAGAAAAATAAAGATTAAAAATGTGAAAGACAAATTGGCAATACATACATATCTATCAACAATTGAATCTAACATGCAAAATAAACAAACAAGCAGAACAGTAGCAGACTCATTGATACAGACAACATTTTGACTGTTACCAGATGGGAGGAGGTTAAGGGTGTGGGTGAAAAATGTAAAGGGATTAAGAAGTACAAATTGGTAGTTACAGAATACTTTACATGACAATGAAAAGTACAGCATAGAGAATATAGTCAATAATATTCTAATAACTATGTTTGGTGTCAGATGGCTGATTTATAGGGATGATCACTAAGTAAGTTATAAAATGCCTAGTCAATTGAGTATAACCTGAAACTAATATAATAGTGTACATCAACTGTGGTTGCAAAATAAAAGTGATTTAAAAATGGGAAAAAAGATGCAGAGAAAGCATGTAACAAATTAAATATCCAATCATGATTTAAAAAAAAAAAACTCAGTTAACTAGGAATTAGAGGTATTCTTCCACTTGATAAAGAATATCTACAAAACAGCTATAGCTAACATCATACTTCATGGTAAGAAATTAAAATTTTCCCCACTAAAATTAAGTATAAGGAAAGAATATTCCCTCCCACCCCTCTTTTTATTTAAAGTATTTTATTTATTTATTTATTTGTTTGTTTGTTTAATTTTATTTTTATACAAAGGAGAAGGGAGGGAGAAAGAGAGGCAGAGAAACATTAATGTGTGGTTGCCTCTAGTGTGCCCCCTACCAGGGACCTGGTGTAAAACCCAGGCATGTTCCCTGACTGGGAATTGAACTGGCAACCTTCAATTCACAGGCCAATGCTCAATCCACTGAGCCACACCAGCCAGCGTTCACCCCTCTTTTACATCATCACATTCTAAATTTTAGCTAATGTAATAAGAAAAGAAAAGGAAATTAAAAAAAATACAGACTAGGAAGGAAGAGATAAAAATGTTTTTGTTTGCAGATGATATGATTGTTCATGTAGGAGATCTGAAAGAATCAACAACAGAAAAAACCTGCAGGAACTAATAAGTGATATGCCAAGGTTGCAAATTGGAAGATCAATTTACAACTGGAATTTGAAATTAAAAACACAATACTATTACATTATCACTCCCCAAAATGAAATGTTTAGGTATAAATCTAACAGAATATGTGCAAGATCTAAGTGAGGAAAACTACAAAACTGATGGGCAAATTAAAATAAGAACTAAATAAGAGGGGAGATATTCCATGTTTATGGGTAGGAAGACAATATTGCTGGGATGTTAGTACTTCCCAATTTGATCTATAGATTAAATGCAATCTCAGTCAAAATCCCAGGAAATTATTTTATGAATATCAACAAACTAATTCTAAGTTTATATAGAAAAGCAAAAGATCCAGAAAATCAACATGATATTGAAAGAGAAGACTATTTTTGGAGGACTAATGCTACCTGACTTCATTTCTCCCTATGAAACTATGATAATCAAGACAGAGTGGTACGGATGAAAGAATAAACAAATAGATCAATGGAATAGAATAGAAAACCCATAAATAGGCTCATGTAAATATGGTCAACTGATGTTGGGCAAAGGAGCAAAGGCAATACAATGGAGGAAAGGTAGCTTTTCAACAAATGATGTTAGAAGAACTGGACGACTACATGCAAAAAATGAAATCTAGATACAGAGCCTACACTCTTAATGAAAATGAATTCGAAATGGGTCACGGACCTAAGTGTAAAATTCAAAATTATAAAATTCTAGCAGATAACATATGAAAACAATCTAGATGATAATTAAGTCAGTGATGAGTTTTAGATACAATATGAAAGGCACAATCCATGAAAAAAATAATTGATAAGCTGGATTTCATTCAAATTAAAAACTTCTGCTCAATATCAAGAGAATTGGAAGACAAGTCACAGACTGGGAGAAATATTTGCAAAATGCACATCTTACAAAGGACTGTTATCCAAAATATGCAAAAAAACAACTGGATTGGATGGCAAAACCACTGAAAGCCAAAGCCTTAGCACGGGCCTGATACTGAGTGCTTATTGGTTCTTAAGTTTAACATACTAAACTAAAATTAAACAAAAGAGAATTAGTCCTCTGTTATTAGGAATCATTCTTCTCTTGTTCATAAATGGCAACATGAAGGGCAGTTTCCTGAATAAAAATCCAGATGTGGTGAGAAATTTTTAAAAAACACAAAGAATTATTAAAACTCCAACAAACATACATGCATAGCCCATAGACACAGACAACAGTGGGGCAATGGCCAGAGGGAAGGGGGTGGAATAAGGACATCTGTAATAGTGTCAACAATGAAAAAGACTCAACAGTAAGAAAACAAGAATCTGATTTAAAAATGGACCCAACACCTTAACAGACACCTCACTAGAGAAGATATACAGATATTAAATAAGCATATGAAAAGGTTCTCCACATTATATGACATCAGGGAAATGCAAATGAAAATGACCATGAGATGCCACTGCACAACTATTGCGATGGCCAATATCCAGAACACTGACAACATCAAATGCTAACGAGTATATGTAGCAACAGGAACTCTCACTCATTGCTGGTGGGAATGAAAACGGTACAGCCACCTTGGAAGACAGTTTGACACTTTCTTACAAAACTGAACACACCCTTACCATATAATTCAGCAACCATGCTCTTTGGTATTTACCCAAAAGGAGCTGAAAACTTATGCCCACACAAAAACCTGTACATGGATGTTAATAGCAACTTTATTCATAATTGATAAGACTTGGAAGCAACCAAGATGTCCGTCAGTAGGTGAAAGCCAATGGACTATCATTTAGCACTTTAAAAAAAGAGCTATCAAGCCATAAAAAGCCATGGAGGAACTTCAAATATATATTACTAGATGAAAGAAGCCAATATGAGGAGGCTACATATTCTGTGATTCCAACTACGTGGCGTTCTGGAAATGGTATGGAGACAACAAAGCAGTGATTGCCAGTGGTCAGAGGTGGTGGGAGGTAGTGGGAGAGAGAGAGATGAACAGGAAGAGCACAAAGGAGTTTTAAGAAAGTGAACATGTTTCATATAATACTGTAATGATACACAACCAAAATCATTGAATAGAACACAAAGAATGAACCCTTAGGCAAACTATGGATTTTGGATGATTATGATGTGTCTATGTAGGTTCATCCTTGGAAAAAATGAGCATTTTGGCAAGTGATGTTGATAATGGAGAAGCTATGCATGTGAAGGGGTGAAGGGTATATAACAAATCTGTCTTTTCCTCTCAATTTTATTTTAAACCTAAACCTGCTCTTTAAAAAAGCCTTTACAAGAACTGTGGTGCACTCGTATGGAGTACTGTGCAGCAATGAATAGGATGAGGAAGATCTATCTAAACTTATATATATGAGTGACTTCCAAGACAGGGCGTCACGTTAAAGAAAAAAAAGTATCTCTTTTTGTGTGAAAAAATAAAAAAAATTAAGTATCTTTTTATTTTTCAAAATAATTACAGGCACGGTAAATCAGAAATTAATGACATTAGTTGTCAATAGAGGGTACATGGAAAATGACTGGGTGGAGAAAGGGCGGACACTTCTTGTGAGTGTCCTTTTTTTATCTGCTATCACCTTTGGAACCATATTAATATTCTACATGCTCATAAAAAGAAAACAGACTCAGCAAAGTTGGGAAAACCTCTAAATGGAATAAAGTAACTACACTGAAGGGAGAAAAAATTAATCCAAGTATTTTTTTTAATGTTTTATTTTTCAATTACAGTTGACATACAGTATTATATTAGTTTCAGGTGTACAACATAGTGATTGGACATTTATATAACTTCTTAAGTGATCACTCTGATAAATTGAATACCCATCTGACACCATATATAGTTAATACAATTATTATTGACTATATTCCTATGCTATATTTTACATTCCCATTACTATCTTGCAACTACCATTTTGCACTTCTTAATCTGTTCCTTTTTCTACCCATCTTCCCAAACCACACCCCCATAAAATGTCCTCTGTATTTATGAGTATGTTTCAGTCTTGTTGTTCATTTATTTTGCTTTTTATTTTTTTAATTTAATCTTTGTTATAGTTTTTCCATTACCACTTAGTCCCGTTATACCCCACTCTCCCCAGCCATCACCGCGTTGTTATCCATGAGCCCTTTTTCCTTTTTGTTCAATCCCTCCACCCCTTAACCCCTATTTTGTTTTTTTAGATTCCACTTGTAAGTGAAATCATATGGCATTTGTGTCTCTCTGTCTGACTTTCTTCCCTTAGCATAATACCCTCTATGTCCTTTAATTTTGGAACATGGAATTCTCACTATAAATTCTTAATCTAGAGACACAAAGAACTGGGTGTATTTCTTGAATTCTACGTAGTAGATGTGTTTCTCTAGTGGTATTTGTTAGCAACTCCTACATTCCTGTGCTGTAGGATTGCGCACATGAGTAAACATGTTGATGATGTTGAGAACCAAATTTCTCAATATTGAATGATAAAGTAGAATTATGACATAGAAAAAGTTAGAGCCCTGCAGTGTTGGGTAGCAGTGGAACTCATCACTTTTTTATACATGTACTTATAGAGATAAAGACATAGACAAAGAGGTACAGGTACAGATGTATTTTTGTTATCTAAAGGGTCCTGGATGCAATGATAACCCCAGAAGTGATTAGGGCACCAGCTCCTACTGATTAGAACCAGACGTCCTCAGAGAAGTGGCTGATCACAGCACAGGGAAAGTGCAAGATGAGCCTAAAATGCTTTTTTTGGCACTCAAAAAGTAAGTGCTAAAAAAAAATAATGAGCATATGTCAAAAGGACTCAAGAGCTCACCTAAAGAAGCTCCCAAAGGCCAAATCTGGGGCAATTTAAGTACCAAAATAAAGAATGATTATAGTGTATTTTATTTCATTGGTATTCATACAGCTAACTAACAAATAATAAACAAACAAAAAATAAGAAGGGAAGACTTTTTCTTACAGTAGAACAGAAATAAACGGAGAAGGAATAATGACAGCTTTAAAAGTCACCCTTTGCAACTCTCATAGTAAAAACTGAATCAGGGAAGAATTATTAATGGGTACTAAAGCCAGTGGGTAAAAATTTAATAAGAATCAGGATACTTACAGGGTCTCAACTGCCACCCCACCCCCACACCAGAAATAACTTATAAATTACCAAGGGAAAAATACTGCCTTTACCGAAGAGAAGCCTGGTGAGCACCAACTTAACCAAATGATCAGATTTGGCATCAATAATAATGGCACAAAAGAACATGTGGTGCTTCCGGACATGAAGCACTTAGCATACTGGATCACTGATGTAGTATTCCCACCAAAAATGCAACACACAGATCTAATCATGAAGAAACGTCAAACAAACCCAGACTGAGGAACAGTCTACAAAATAAATCACCTATATTCTTCAAAAATGTCAACATTATTTGGCAAAAGCTGAGGAACAGTTGCACATTATTAAAGACCAAAGAGAAAAGAAAACTTAATGCAACGAATGATTCTGTTTCGGATCCCAGAATGAAAGTGTGATTCCGTGACCCGTGTCCTTCCTCCAGAATAATTTTACATATGCACATTTCTTTTTTTTTTACTTTAAGTTATTTTTTATTTTTTAATTATAGTTGACATACACTATTATATTAGTTTCAGGTATACAACCCAGTGATTGGACATTACATAAGTTACTAAGTAATCACCCCATTAAATCCAGTACCCATTTAACACCATACATTGCTTTTGCATATTACTGATTATATTCCATAGGCTGTACTTTGCCATATTTCTTTTTAATGGGATAATGAGTCTATAAAAGGGAAATAGAGTATCATACAACATATATGCAAAAAAAATAAACTTCATTTTTTCTCTGACTGAAATTTTTATTTCTATGTTGGATAACCATTTGAAAATAATACAGAAAATAATTTAGTCACTTTCAGAGAAACTCAGAAGCCGTGAGGTCATCCAGAGTTAAATTAGTTAAGGGTTGTAACCATCCTCCATTTGTCTCCCCACAGTGGGTTCTAAATACCTTCAGTGGGCCAAGGGAACACTGTTTGGAGGGATTTTTATCTATATACAGGATATTAACAGTTTACTATATAGCTGGAGATAGATTCCAATTTGTGCCTTGTCTTTCAACCTCTCTATTTTTTTACATAAATGTCATTCTATTTTTTGTTTCTTCTTTTTTTATACGCTACATAAATCCTATAAGTGAATAAAATATGTTTTATAAAAATCCAATGGCATTACACTAACATCTCAATTACTTATAATGAATGACCATAAGCCAATTGAAATCTTGACAGAAATTGTTTGGTTTTCTTTGGAAGCTCAGGTACAAGATTTTTCATCACAGCAAAGCCTGTGTCCCCTGGCAGAACTGGTCTGTAGAGCAGGGAAGACTCTGGAACATTACGAGTCTGGTAATCCCAAAAGCTGACCAATGGTATTGCCCCTCAAAAAAGTCCTAGGATCTCTTTGATGGATAACCACATCTTGAAATGTTACAGTGATACATAAGCAGAGGATTTTTTTAAAATTTTAAACAGTATGAAAAGGGCACGAAATCAAAATTTTATCTCCCTCTCGCCGTTTACCGTTAATCCCTGCCTCTGCCCACCCATCGTTGTCACACACCCCAGGGTGGACAGACGACAGCGCGTGGGCCGAGTCTAGCCCTGTTCGTTTTTGTAAATCAAGCTTTCAGAGGGATTCGGGAAAAATAGAAAATTTTATTTTATGATTCTTCAATAGAAAAAATTTACATTTTGCCAAAATTGTTTATATATTTAGTTAAATAATGGTTTCAAATGTGGGTAAATATGTCTTTAGTTGCAAAATTTCGGAGACAGGCTGTGCTTTTTCCTGGTAAAAGTCAAGCCCGGTAAGAAGTTCCACGTCGCGGACCCGGGCAACGTGCGCTTTCAGCCGTTCTTCGATCCAAACAGCTTCCGCTTTGTGTCCCTGTGAAAGAGACACAGAAGACTATTCTCCATGCGGTACACTTTTTCATTAATAGAAAGGTCTTTTACTAGAAATTCTCCTTTTTCCATGATTTTTGTGTTGCTTTTTAAAAAATTTGGTGTAATTGACAACCTTCTCAGTTTCAGGTGTACAGTGTCATAATTTGATATTTGTTCTGGTGGGTTTTATTACCTTAAATCTTAATTTCATACAGCTAAATCATGTTGTTTATTCAAATAAAAACCAAAAACATCAGTACAAAGTATAATAAATACAGACCACCACAAAGTCATCAAAGTTGAGACATTTTTATAACCACTTCAGATGCAAGTTTTTTAAGTGAAATGTTACAGGTGAAATGAAGTCCCTAGTGTTCCTCCTGTCAGAGTTCATCATTTCACAAGGCAATGTGAATTCAGGCTGTGTTCTTAAACTTTTACTGAACAGCAGTATACAATATATGCTATTGATTTATGAGTTTTCAAACTTACAGAAATGATATTATAAGTGGTATTCAGTATTTTCTTTTTCATGTAATATTATGTTTGTGATCTATTCATAGTGATATATCTTGGCCTAGATAAATCACCTGTTTTTAGCTCAGTATTGTGGTTGCACTGTTTATTTTTTTATTGCCATATTGATAGTATTTTGGGTATTATAAATAATACTGTAATGAATGACTAGACGCATGCCTCCTGTGTTCCAGAACATGAGTTTCTAGCATACACAGGTGGAATTTCTGCTTCAGAGAGTCCATGCAACTTTACAAATGTAAACCTAGCCCTCCTTGAAGTGTTCAGGCCAATTGGCATTTCCATTGGCAGTGGAGAACCACCCCACGTTTTCCCACATCCTTCCCAAACCACGGTGGGAAGTAATGTTTCATCCCTGTGACATTGCAGGTAGGTTTCTTTTCAGATATTTCTTGGCTATTTGACTTTTAATAGGGGTTTTGTTTTGTTTTGTTTTTGTTTTTTACTATGTAAGAGTAAGTTCAGTAATTCAGAGTCATGGATTTCTATGAAATTTTATATTCTTTATTGATTTCTAATGTTCATATCATATTGGTGATTTTCAGTTAAATTTTTAGAAGTAAGAAAGCTTAAAAGTTTAATTAGAGGAGTGTGTTTTAATAACTCTCATTCAACTTTCGTACAGTGGTATATTTGGTTTTTAAACATGAGTACTTAAAATAGGCAGCTGCTATTTCAGCCAGAGGAAGTGTAAGAGGAAATTACTTTTTGTTCCTAACCACTATAGAATTTCTCCTCCTTGGTGTGAGATTCATAGTTGAGTTAATTTATTAAAATAAATATGCAGTGTACCAATTCAAGCTCATATTTCCAATGGAGTTCTAAGTCATTCTTTTTTCCTACCTTTTACTATTTCACATTTCAGCAGCATTTAATATTTTGATTATTTTCATAAAGTTTTCTCCCACTATCTTACTCCTCTCTCTCTTGACTTATTTGGCATCCTTCCAACTAAATGTTTACTGAACACCTGACAATCTATACTCTTTTAAAATTCTAATTAAATGGTCTTAAAGTATAACAAAACTATACCTAGGCAGGGGTGATATTCAAACTCCTTAATACCGTAAAGGTCACCAGCACCAACTAACCAGAACAGACCCCGCTATAGACACACTCTAGTTGTACCAGTGCATCCCAACAGAATAGCAGCCTTGCAAATGTACAGATTTTATGAGTGGTATTTAAATACATGCTTTTGACTAGTACATATAATTGATATATATCTTTGATTATATATGTATTAGAACTGTTACATAAACAGAAGTATTTAATACTCCACAAATACAACTCTTTGTTAGTTTTTTGAGGCAATATCAGTTGCAGTATTTTTCTTGCCTAACCACTTTCTTGCTCTCTCTCCTTAATCACTTCCAGACCGGTTACTGCTATTACCACCCTTACAAAACTGCTTTGTCAAGGAACACCTAATTGAGTGGATTTTTAAAAAGATCTTTCAATTGTTGATCCCCCTAAGCTTCCTAAAGTTCCTTCTTTTATTTTCATAGCTCTATTTATTTGTTCGATGACACCTTTTTCCTCGACTGATTCTAGTTTTTTCTGTTCTGGAAGTGCAGATATTTCCCTCAATTTGATCTTGTTTAACTTCCGTGGTTTAACACCAAATCTGTCTCGACAGTGCTGATTTTTCTTTCAAGTTTCATACGTGTATCGTATGATATCTGCTGAATAACTTACAGCGATGATGATCACTTGAACTTGTGGCAACCTGTTCATTTATCTGATAGAAATTTAATAATATAAAATTGAGGGGAAAAGAAAAAGGAAAAGGAGGGCAGAAAAGACGAAAGGGACAAGGGAAGAAAGAAAATAAGTAAAGTAACATGAATTTAGTCCCCTAGGTCAAGTGTGAGGTGGAACTGTGAATCTATCATTTCTACAACTGGCATTTGTCCCCTTAAACTTCTGATAGTGGGAATATCTCCCCAGATTAAGTGATTAGAATAAACATTCTAAGTGTAACTTTTTATACAATGTGCTCCTTAAAGCAAGCCAACCATTTCATTAGGTGCTTAAAGGACAATTACCTGTTTTAATGTTAGAGGCAATATTGGCTGGTTTGGACTTATTAAGGTATAGTTTGCAGATGTACTGTACTTTCAGGGTGGTTTATTATAGAGGATTTTACCTGTATACAATTTCATTTCATGCTGATTTCAGAATGTTTACTTCATCATAAGAAGTGATTGCTTTATAGTGGCCACCACTTGCTTACTATTTATTGAGAATTCTTAGGATTTTCTATGAAATATTTAATCCTCATAGCAACTTCACGAGGGAGGCAAATTTTTTAACACAATTGAGGGGAATGGCATTCAGTTCTTTACCCAAAGAGGCCAAGTCAATAAATGAACCCAGGCTTTCCAACTCCAAAACCTGTTCACTTAAGTTCTATTCCATACTATTTCTCATATATCCTCTGATAGCCAAGTGGTTGTCTCAGTCTGAAGGCCATCAAGAGCAACTTCTTTCTTCCCAAAACACCTGATTGTCTTATATGTTTCCTAGCCAGTCATGCCTAGATTTTCAGTCAGCTTAGGCACTCTCTCATTTTGCCTCTTCCCATCCCATACTTAATTGACAGCCATTTCTTATTAATTTCACAATCTTTCTAATAATAATAGCTTGTTTTAAGTTTGCTTTATACTCATCCTATATCTCATAAATATCTTTATAGATTTTATATTCATATTACTATGCAGCAAATTTCTTAAAATTTTAGATAATGTCAAGTTCATTAGTGATGATGTCTACTCAATAGAGATGATACCATATTAATTTTGAGATCACCTCCACTTTGGATGATCAGGGAAGGCCTTGTACCATTCGTACTGAACCTTTAAGTATAAGTGGAATTTTTAGCAGAAAGGAAAACAAAAAGCATTCTAGAGAAAAGAAGAGCATGAGCAATGATGTCAAAGTAGGGAAAGTCAAGACGAGTTTAAGAAATTTCAAGGACTTTTGCTAGCCCAGAACTTGGGTCTGGAAGGGTCAACTGAAGGTAAATTGTATACAGGCTGGGAGATTTGTGTTCATTTGTGTTTTTTTATTTGAGGTAGGTAATCAAAATTTGGGGATAAGAAAATACATGATAATAAAAAAACTAAATTTTAAGTAAGTTGGTAGTGCTGTACAGAGGTGAAGGGAAGGAGGGAGGACAGAAGACAATTAAGCTACTTAAGATTCATTTTCAGAAGTACTGATAGAAGGCAATAAAGGCTTGGACCAGGGATTGCAATATTTTCTTCTTTGCACACCCATTCTAATCAATCCACAGTGGCTACCTAGAACCCTTGAGATAAACAACTCCCTACTTCCAATTCAGGGGTGAAGAGCACCACCATCTTTCTATCAGTCACCAATGTCTGCCACCGGAAGAGGACTGAAGAGGGGAAATGCTTCCCCTTGTCTCAACTAAATAAAATTCTGATGAGAAAAGTAGGAAGAGATTCAGCTAGTCAGCATTTTCTGAGAGCATCTTGTTTAGAAAGTCTTTCTCACTCTAGGACTGTGAGTGACCCCTTGTGTGGCCTCTAACCTTTGTCCTCTGTCTTTAGTCACTAAAAGACCTTCAAGTTAAAATCTTATCTTCAAGACCCTGTGAAATGTCACCTTCCCTTCCAAGAAGTATTTTTCCTTTGAAACCTTATAGCAGTTTGGTCTGTCCCACTTTGTGCCACTTATCTCTTCTGATTTATTAGGCTCTAAGGGCAAGACTATGAGCCCCTTTTGATAGAACTCACATCTGATGTATTTGTGAAGGCAGTTATGTGGTAAACACCTAAAAGAATAGAAATGAATCCTGATCGAGCCTAGAACCTAAGCTTTAATTCCAGTCTCTAATAACCAATGGGATTTTCCATTTCTACAAACTGGACGTCCCTGAACTTAATTATCTTATCTACCTGCCCAAATAGTTCTCATTCCTAACTGCCCTATTTATTTTTCCTAATAATCTACATTTAGAATCTCTGATTCATCTTTACATCTCTCTCCCTTTTCCTTTGGCTCTTGCATCCAATAAATTACCAAATCTTCTCCATTCTCCACTCCCTCCTTGGACATTCTTCCTAATCCTCTTAATCTGTTCAAATCTGCCCATCCTTCGGGGCACTACTCTCACCACATTTTATGTAACCTTTTTTGATTATTCCAGCCAAATGTGCTTTGAATTTGAAACACTAAATCTCTATTTGGCAATTAATCCTAACTTGATGACTTCGCTTACTTTTTTATTTGAAAAATAATTCTTCTATTATCAACTGCTCATTTACATGTCCACATTTCATTCATATTAACTTTACATGGGTAATTTTATTTATATTTGTTTATATTTTATTTATGTATCTTATTTATATATCAAATTTATATGTGAACTCTTTGAGGAGAGAGACAATGTTTTCCTCCTTTGTGCATTATAAAAAGTTTCTATTATAACTGTGCACTTAGTAAGTGCTCAATATATTTGTTGTTAACTTCAGTAAAATACAATTATCAGGATACATATTTTCTTGTATAATGAACTTATATCCAAGTTGAAGTAACTATTTACATATAACTTGCCTTGATCCAAAAGATTTTGAAGTAGACTAATACATGATGTTAGAAAAGTAATGTTACTTAAATTAACTTATTTTGTATATTTATATTTCTATATACATGCATATTTAATTTTAGACCACATGTTTCAAGTTGACGAAGTTTTCATATTTCAAACCTTAAAGTTTGTGTCCAGAATCAAAATATTAATGAGATGCCACCTTTTCCCTTATTAGTAAGTATGAATAAAATGTATGAATAAAATGTATAAGATGTGTATATATAAACACATGTTCATGTAGGCACATACATGTTTAAATTGTTATTAATTGCATAAAGATCAATAGTCTACAAAAAAGCTTTCAAATGAGGTTATTTTTAGTACAACTCTACCCATGAAACACCTAAAAAATATATTGTTGTAGTCAGAGCCACTTTTATGAGAGCCCAGATGAGCTCTGAGTAATCATTTTCTCAGGTCCCAAGGAGTCTCCGGGAACATACTCACAGGGCAGCTCTCCACGTTGGTAGGGCGGTGAGGGATGATGAAGGGTAGGACATCCAGCCACCCAGGGCAGGCGTCAGGGGTGTATCTCTTGTCTTTACAGCTAGTCAGCACCACGAAGTAGTGTGTCGGGATGGGAACACTGTTGTTGACTACATAGCTAAAAACATAATTGAAAAGATTTGATGTTGTTATATATTTATTTCTGAAGACTTTGTAGATGTCTTTATAGATTTTTAAAGGAATGCCAAGGTAAAAGTATAATATAACAGAAAGTACAAAAACATATCATGTCCTTTTAGATGTCAATGAGCCAGAGATTTATAGGAATCCACACTTGGTTATTTAAACATTATGGGGAAATATTAGAATGCAAAGGAAAGTAGAGCATGCTATTATGCCTCCTGTTTCTTAGTTTCATTGACTTTATCCTTCATAGTGACATTTTCTAAGAACATGGGCTGAGAAAGAAGCCCATATTCCAAATCTAGCTATGCACTCCCACTGGATGTGTGGATGTATTCTAATCCTCTAATATTCTGGGACTTACTAAGTTTACTCAGCTTAACATGGACTTGATCCTGTGTACCAACTTCATAGTGTAGACATGGGGTAAATCTATAAAACTGATACGATAGTCCTTATTTTCAATTAACAAACATGAAAGTTCTTTTGAAAGTTTGAAGTGCCGAATGAAGTTAGGCTATCAGTATGAGTCCTGTAAAAGGAATATATATGAGCTGGTATAAGAAGTAATATATTATTGTGACTTAGCATTTCTGCATGGACTCTGCACTAGACTGTCTGGCTTTACTGCTTATTGGTTGCAGAATGCAGGCAAGTTACCTAATCTCTCTGTCCTTCAGGTTCTTCATCTCTAAATGGAGTTAATGGAATCTAACATGGGGATGTTTTGTAGATTAAATGAAATGTATGTAAGCGCTTAGAAAAGTACCTGCAAGTAGAAAGGTGCTATCAAAGTGTTTGCAGAATTATTAAATGATGGAATATAGGACTAATAAACACTAAAATAAGGATAGGGCAAACAAAACAGAAAAGGGCCACACACTTGGTAGTTATATATGTTACTTTATCAGAAGGTATAGGTAGAAATTATTGCTTTCATTGTATAATCTAGGCTTAGACAATACAATTGTTTAGTTTGGCCCTTTATACATTTTGGTAATAAAGAGAAACAATGGATGATACTTCTAAATCTCTCCATTCCTGTGCGCTGCGTTTAAAGGCAATTCTTAGCCACCTGTTATAACTAGGTTTAGTACAAAAATGTAGTTAACGACTAGTTTTTGACATGAAGCCTACACCCTCTCATGAGAGATAGTTTTATGAATCATCCACTATTTGACAATAATATAAATTGTCATTACTTGTTTGTTTTTTTTAATTTATTGCTGGACTGGTTATATACTTAATAGTACAGTGTCTTCCCCATCTCTTTAACCTTTACAAAATCACGTTTTTCCTCTGCCCATTAGTTTAGAAATTTTCCTCATATAATTTTGTTAAACCTTTCCTAGACATCATTATTTCTTCACCCATTAGTTTACATTTTTGCCGTATAAAATTTTTGCTAAATACGTAGAGTGACTAGTTAAAAAAAGTCAACAATGACATCTTTATATAAATACACTATGTAATATTTAGAATACTGAGCTTTTATTTTAAATATTGAGGCTTCCCCTCAGGGTACCTAATTGCTAAACCACAAAGTCCATTTGGCTGCAAATTACTTACTCTGTAATTTCACTTGGATCATCAAAACGACCATCATAATTATAATCAAATACGGGCCCACTGACAACATTTACTCCATTTCTTTCCATAGCATGTTGTACAAGGAGAACACTGTGGAAGTAATCCCATATTTCTAAAAATAAAAACATAAGGCGTTAAAAATATCTACCCTTATGGAACACAGAAATATATTTTATTATAACAGGTACATTTAAATAGCATCAAATTCTGCTTCAGTCATTATTAGTAGTAATTGGGTAATTCTGCAAAATGGTCCATGCAACAAAAATGAATAGCCACTCTGATAACAGCTTTCTGTTGTGAATGTAGTACAGTCTTGAACTAAATTAATAGTATGTCTCCAAATTTCTCCCCAGGGCTGAGTTGCTTTCTGAACAGTGACTATAAAAAAAACAGCCGGACCACAGATACGGTCTTATGACTCTAGGGATGAACACCTTTCATTTACTTATGGTGAGTATCAGTAAAATGTTATTTTTTGAATAGCTCTTTACAGTTAAGTTAGGGTAAAAAACAAATGATCAAACTTCTAGAAACAAGTCATCTAAAGGTAAAGTAAGATAAAAAGGAATTATGTCTGAGATCTTTCCTTTTCCTATATTTAAAACATTAAAATGAGATGACTCAATAGGAACAATTTGCAATAAAAGACATGTTTAGTTAGTAAGGTTATAGAGTCGCTTAGGTATTTTAAATTAATAATCTAAGTATATACTTACTTTTGAATGCTTCATACATAGGGACCAAATTGCTTGTCATCAAAGCATCATATTGACTATCAGAAGTTCTATTGTTCGCTGAAAAAGAAATAAATTGTGTTAAACATAGCTGTACGAGAAAGTATGACATACTACATAATAGGCCAGTTGCCATTGCATACTGACATAAATTAACAGTAGTGACACAAATACTAAGTGCTCTATGACAGGGGCCATCCTGAATGCAGGCAGTGTTATGCAGAGGTCAGAGTGTGCGGCTGCGAGCCCCGCAACACCTGGAGCCCCCAGGAGCCCCCAGGAGCCCCCAGGAGCCCCCAGGAGCTGGGAGGGGTAAAGAACTGCCCTCTATCTTCTCTCCTTCAGAAGGACACGACCCTGTCAACACTGTGATTTCTGCCCTCTGGCCTCCAGAACTGTGAGAGAGCACTTTTCTGTTGTTTTAAGGCCACCAGTCTGTCACATCAACTCTAGGATAAAAGTGTGACACCAATATGAACACATACTTATTGAACGTCCACAGAATAGTAATGCTGTTCTAAAAACTTCTTCCCAAATAACATTTTCTGGAGAAAGTGAGTTTTAACTCCATGAAGACTGCTGGTGACACTGCAGACGCTTGGCTCTGAGGACGCTCAGACCTGCTGCGCCGCTTAAGGAGTGCCGGGTACCGTACGTGCTCAGGAGCCCCAGCGCCTGCCTGCCAGCCGACCCACGGAGCAAAGTGCTATGGCCCTCCCTCTGCGTCGTCTGTCTCACGGTGCCTACCTCACGGAAGTACTGTGAGGATTTAGAGCTGTAAGCCTACAGATGTGTATTATAATACTTTTTTATATTTAAACTACCCTTGGGTATCTTAACTAAAACGTAAACGAAACGTTAATGGGTGGGTCCCAAAAGGCAAGGAAAATAGAAGTTGTTGGTTTTTAACTTCAGATTTCTCATGATATTCACGGGCCTTAGATCCCCTGAAAGGCTTTTCTATTCTTTAAGCTAAGCCCTGAAAGTTGGAAGGGCAATATAACACCACTGCTTTTTTGAGAAAAAACAAGAATTAGTTTATGATGAAATTTTTAACAGGATATATAGTGGAAAGTTGGAAGACAGTTTCAATTCATCCTCAATGTTTTTAGACAAGCTCTTTAGTTATAATTTCATTCCTTTGTTGAGGCAAACATATAAATATACCAACCAACATGCTATGGCTTAACATATACAATTGTATATGTCATTTAAAATTGTTTATTAATAAGTTGCCACAAGTATTTAAGGTTTGCGTAAGTTTGGTAGCTCTATTTGTCTCTAGATATATATTTTAATAAGATATATAAATTTATCCTCCTTTACGAGTAATGCTAATGTAAACTTAGAAGTTTATTTCTAATGTAGTTTAACGTGGTAATGTGAGAAGTCTACTTAGAAGTGAACGTCCAGTGTGGAAGTTTGTAACAGCATTACACGCAATGCTGTTTGCTGTCATTGACCCTTCCTCCCCACTTCCCCAACTGTAAATCTCAGAATCTTTAAATTACAAATCTCTGAATCGACCTCTTTGGTCATGGCTTCCAGAAAAATGAAGCCAAACATCAGGAGTAAACCCACTCTCAGAAGCTGAAATTGCTGAACATCTCACAGGTGAGTTAATGAAAATGGCTCTTCCTGCTGAACAGGCCAGAGAGATGAGTTTTAGAAAAATCACACTGGCTTCTGCATGTTCCCATTAGAGATGCTTTCTAAAAACAAAGTTTATTAGGCTGCTTAATCCACAGTTTAAAGTTGTTGGATACACAGCGTGAGTGAGAGGGCTGAATTCCAGCTGGATTTCTCTTCATGGGCACAGCTGCATCCTCGATGTCGTCCTTATATGGGCAGCAGCCAGAAAAAGTGGTTTTTTTTAAAGATGATCATGACCCTCTCCAAAGAATATTCAGTTTTAAAATTAAATTTAAACCTGCTGAACTTTCTGAACATCTGGGCCAGATTAGAGCTGATGTGTGGTTCCCGCTGCAAAATTTATTAGTCTTTATTATAGCTGTCGCACTGCTTCAGGCCAGCCCACAACCACTGGAAGCCTGCTGGCCGGCTAGTTCAGCCCAAGCAGATAGTTTCGCTGGCGAGTATATGTTTAAGGCACATGCCCACATCCAGCTGATGAGAGCTTTCTAAGCTGCTGCTCTAAAAAAGAGTTATACTAACCAGGAGGATAGAGGAAGCCGTGGGTGATATTCTGGTGTGGTAAATAGAAGGAACATTTTTGGCTCTCAGAAGGAGCAACCCTGACATCAGCCCGCAGACAGTCTGGGACAGTGGGAGGAAGAGGCGATGTGTCTCCCTGTTGAAAGAGAGAAAAGAAAAAAAAAATTACACCCACAGTTGTGGTTCACCCATAACCTTATATGGTTTGTAACTTCCCTAGAATGTTTTTCATCTAATCTTTTCCTATTTTCTTAGTGAATCAGATCTACGCAAGCAATGAAAATGGATGTCTTCAGCAATGTTTTCTTCTGTGGTTCCGTTCTGGTTAGGAACACCAGGAGGGCAAATCAAATACACCCTGGAAAGAAATATTTGCAGTATAAACCCTGAATTGAGAGCAGAAGAATTATGGGAGTTGCTGCGAAAAACCAAACTCCTTTTCAGGATCTAACTTTAGGTGGTGATTTATGTTGTACTTGCAAATAAAAGTTGAAAATAAAATAAAAACTTAAAAAGTACATATTGAACTAAGGATTTTTTCTTCAGTTGGGCAAGAACTTCTAATGAACCTAAGATTAATTCAAAGAAGCTGTAAGTTGTCTAAATTTACTTATTTGGGGATTTCAATAAATTGTTGCTATGCTTCATTCATCATGAAATATAAGAATTATAAAAATAATTTTCTTTGTAACTATTTAAAAATTAACACTATAATTTATTAACTAGTAGCCATCTTATAATTGTGCTGTCTAACCCCAGCACTTAAGATAATATAGTATTAAATTATCATTATATTTTGATTAGCAAATAATCATGAATAAGGAATACTTGGGTATTCATTTATATTTTTTTCAGAGATTTTGATTTGTATGCCCTCAGCTGCCTACAATGTATATATTTCTTAACAAATTTTAACATTTACAAAAAAGAATATTAAATTATGATGTCTTCTTCTATTTACTGCCTTGTACTAAAAGCAAAAATGAGCCTTATATGTGGTAATCATTTTATTAAATCTTCACATTGAACACTTTAAACTTATACAATGTTATAAGGCAGTTATACCTGAATAAAGGTGGGGGGAATATATAAATAAATATAAAAGATTAGTTCACAAAGGAAAAGGCAATGTACACTTGTCCTATATTCATAGACCGAGAATACCATCGTAAGAAATAGAATAAGTAGGAGATGAAGATAAGGAAGTCTAGGGAAAGCCAAACAGAGAATGGACCCCCTAAAGGTACTGCAACAGTATGGATGGAAAACACTATAGTGAAGGTGAGTAGACCTCTCAACTTCTTTGAACCCTTATCTCTGCTCCCTTCTGAAATCCTATTAAAAACACAGTAATGATAAAGATAAGTAAGGGATGATGAGAAACTTTCAGAAGTGGAAATCAGGTATTTCTTTATAGGCGTAACCTGACTTAGCAGACCAGAGTACACTTACAACCAAAAGCCTATGGTTGGGGAAAGCACAAAGAAGCTGACACCTACTACAGGACCCCAAGGTAGAGCCTGATGTCTCTTAAAGACAGGGGATGTGTACAGGGCTGGAAAGAAGGATAGGCTGAAAGTCTGTAAAACAGGCTAAATGGGATCTTCACTCACTGGAGAGGCTGAACCAGAAGGATGATCAGACTAAAGGACACAAGACACCCCAGAGGGCAGGTGTGCCATATTGAAGACAATGGAATTAAATAAAAATCTAAGATCCCTCCCGATCTCAAAGTCCCCACATAGCCTGACAGTTTTATACCATGGGTCAGATTAAAAGTGTCCATTTTTAGAAAACAAACCAGCTTGAAATGAAAACTAGATACTTACTTGTGATAGTCCCCGATACAATGTCTGGGTCTCATCCTGATCGACCTCCAGCAAAGCCTGCCAGCTGACAAGCCCCAGCCATGCAGCTCAGTACCTCTCCATACAATTATGAGCTGACAACCAGGGACCACCAGATGGTGGCTGTGAAAGTTGGGCTCGAACAATTAGTTGAGTAAAATGCGTATTAATTTCTCAAAGTGGCATAGACTTTAGACTGGGGAAACGGACCAGGATGGCATTACCCAGAAAGTACTAAAAAGGTTACATGTTTTGGGCTAACTAAAAATCTTGTTTCTTACATATCGAATTTGAACCCTTAAGTATAATAAGCGCATCAAGATTAAGAAAGACAGGATGTGGACTTCTTTACAAGGTAAGATTATCCTCTAGAAGGATGGAGGGGAGGTAAGGTCATGTCTTTTCTGAGTCCTGGGCTACCTACCTGCTCTATACCCCCACCATATACACATATATAATATACACAGTTTTACCAGAACTCTTCTGAGATAACAACAAGAACGACAAGAATAAAAATTAGAAAACCCCAATTGGGACGTGAGGGTGGGTAGGGTGGAAGAGAGTAACTGGTGGAAAATAAGGACACTTATAATTGACGAACAATAATTTTTAAAAAAGAAAAAAGAAAAAGATTTTAATTGGAAAAACAGAAAAAAGAAAAGAAATCCACCAAAATCACCAAAAAACTAAAGCTCCATAAAACTTAAAGGCACAAACTAGTTAGAGCCATGTTTCAAAAAGTGCTTATTTAAAGTCTGATTTTTCAAACACAGAGTTGATTTACAACATTTTTATGTGAGTTTCAGAACATCCTTGTATGTAATTTTCTTGAGCCACAACATACTAACAGAGTGATTTCTGAATTAGAAAGCAGAAAATTGCTAGAATTCCATCCTGTCACATGTAGGGAGAAATACACAAGTAGTTCTGTGGACAGGAACTTTTGGTAACAAAGAAGCTAGTTTTAAAACAATAACAAAAAAGAATTGTACAAAACTCCTTGTCTGAGTCCACTTAAAGTCTCTCCGCCCTTGGTTTCCTCTAAAACTCATAGAAATTCAGGAATGCGAAACAGCAGGGGAAAAGTATTAAAACCATAAGCATTCCACACGATCCCTGGTACCTGGACTTTTCAAAATACAGAACTGAATAATAAGACTGGCTTTGAATATGCTGTCCCTCTCAAAAGCAAAAATGAGTAGATATTATTTTAAGGAATAAATAACTTCATATTGTCGTTTCATAGTATGCTTCACAGTATGTTTCACAGTATGTTGAACAAAACACAAACAGCTGAATATTGTGCATATTAAGAAAGTGACGTTTGCATCGTCAGGGAGAAACTTTCCTCTACTTTCCTCTACCCTTCTAGGTTCTTTCAGCTGCTGTAATAATTAAATCTACATGAGACGGATTAACTAGAGAAGATAACCAAATTTAGTTACATACTTGTGGGAACCCCACATACTAGGGGGACCCCCCAAAATACCGAATTATCTTCTGGAAGGTCAGTCCCTTGTAGTACAGGCTTCCCCCACTAGGTGAGTGTTCCAGGAACCCATCTGTATCAATGCACCAGCTGGTGGTGTTGTGAGAGGATGTGTTCAGCTTTACGAATTTTTCTGAAGACTCAACATGTCTTCCCATTTCATGATGGGCGATTTACGAGTGCACCTGCCCACACCACACTGAGTGTTCAGCAATTTTTGACCAAAAACATCATGACCCCCATGCCCTACCCTCCCTATTCACCTGATCTCCCCGAGTGACTATTTTTTGTTTCCCGGGATGAAAAAAGTCCTCAAAGGGAAACATTTTGTTGGTGTGGAAGAGGTGAAACAAAAACCAGCAGAAGCATTAAAAGGTATCAATATCGATAAGTTCAAAAACTGTTTGGGGCAGTGGAAAAAGTGTCTTGATAGGTGTATTGCATCACATGGAGAGTACTTTGAAGGTGACTGAAGTTTAAACATATAAGAATAAATACACAATTTTTTATAAATAAATTCAGGGATTTTTTTAGGTTCAGAGTCAGAAAGGAAAAATGAGGTATATATGGCGTTCTGAGCTAAGGATGAGATAAGTCACTTTGGGGCTTAATAGAGGAGGGCGGTCATTTGCAGGGTGGTAAGAACAGATGTTCAGTAATTACAAGTTTGCCCTGCTCTATAGATAGGTCATAAAAAGTTATTTCTGGTGACAACTCTTATTATGGGCAGCACCCCTAATTTAAGTTCTTTAAGGGAGAGCTAAACATTTCTCATAAGCCTACAGGGTCTCTATTGCCTTCAGCTCAAAATAATTCACATCTAAATCAGTATATCTTGGAGAGGACAGTTTTAAACCCCTTCACCATTAATCATTCATATGAACTCAGGTGACTGTAAAATATTTGCCCACAACGGAAATCAGCATTAGTGCTCTTCTTCCACGGACCACAGTCAAACCACTGTCGGCAGCACCGGTGCTTTCAGAACACACAGAAGCTCTTACTAGCAGTGGGAAACCATGCTTATTTTCTCCAAAAATCTTGAATTGGAATGAGAGTAAATAAACCAGATACAACCAATCACTTCCCTTCCATAAAAGAACAGTAACAGGTTGAGGTTTGTCATCAGAATCTTTGAATCAAAAAATACTACACATTTCTCTATAAAAACAGCTTCCTGATTACTGTTGAAAGTAGTACTTTATCTTTAAGTCTTTCAAAATAATGGTGGAGATTAACTTAGCAATGTGTTCATTCCTTAAACATGTGCTGGGCAACTCCGGTGTGCTGGGGATACATTAAATGAAACCACACCTGCCCTAAAAGAGTGTTGGAACTAAATTTTTGGCAGATTCTGACATTTGCTTTAATTTACATTTCTCTGATTGCTAATGAGGTTTAGTTGCTTGGCTCATATCCTTTGCTCCTTTATTAACTGAGATACTTGTCATTTCTCTTGTTCATTGGTAGAAATTTACTAGCTATTCTAGATCCTAATTATTATTAAGGTTCGTCATCTTGTTTTTTACATGCAGTGCAAATGCATTGTCCCATGATAACTGCCTTTTTGTCACACATTAATATAGTCAAATTAATCCACTGTCTCTGGGTTTTTGGTTTTGTTGTTGTTGTTATGTATCTTAAGAAATCCTTCTCTATCTCAAGGTTATAAAGATATGCACAGAGAAAAATAGATTTGCTGTTCACATTTAGGTCTATAAACCTACCAGCAATTTAATTTAGTGTATGGTGTGAGGAAGAGATCTAGTATTTTCTTTCTTATGGTAGACAAATGTCCCTGTCCTTTAACTGAAAAAGAGCTTGTTAGAGTGAAGAGAGAAGAGGATTTAAACCACTGGATTCTCAACCTTGGTCTGGAGAGATCTGTGGCATAGCACACCTATACATGTAAGCCTAACCTGACCTACTAGAGCACTAGATCCTTCAGGGAAGAATTGCCTCTTATTCACACTGTGTTCCTTGTGCCTACCATAGTACACAGCAGGTAGTAAAGTATTTGTTAAATAATCGAATAAATACAGAGGTCTTTATAATCTAGTTACCATCACCTTCTAGGTACACCCACCATATACAGGATGGAGCAAAAGTAGGTTTACACTTATGAGTACACAAAACACAGTTCATTCTTATATTATTATTCATTAATTATTATATTATTTTCCCATATAAACAACTGTAAACTACTTTCACCCCACCCTGTACTTAAAATATACCAAATGAATAGTATGCCTCTGGACTTCCTGTTGCCTCTGTTCAAAATCTTCTTTTCTAACTGCCTTACCAATTGGCCAATTGGCCTGTGAACATTTCTCCAGGCACAACACCATGTGTTCTTCCTTTGCACCCACACAACACCTACAAATTCCTTTAAGCAATACCTGGGGCATTGTCTTACAAGACACAGGCCAGTGAGATCCCTTTGGGGCCTCTACCAAAAATCAAAATTCAAGTCTTAGAATATTAGAGAACTACAATTTTTCTCCAACTTGGTTAGACCAGTGGACACAGGAACTTACAGGTTTGGGGACTGTATATGAGGTCCACATGGGCATCCTGAAAGCTTTTCCAAATCCACTGATATATTCTCTGTGATAAAGGAGACAGTGTTCCTTGTTCTTCTGCATGACCCTGGGCCTCCCATATGGCAAATTTAGTTTCTCTGTAGCTGTTACTAAAATAAAAACAATGACATTAAAATGTTGGTGAAATCAGGAAATTCTTCTATGCATAATAACTACCATTCTCAGATGACTTATATCGTGCCAAGTACTCTGATAAATATTTTACATGTTTAAACTCTTTTAATACTTAAAACAACTCTATCAGATAGATGTTATTGTTCCATTCTACAGATTAGAAAACTAAGACTTAGATATGTAATTTAGCCAAGCAGTTAACAGCTCTTGGGACATATCTGAAGAGCTAAAATCTCAAAATCAAAAGTACAAACTTTATAACAAAGATGATCTACTTTAATAATTGTCATAAGGAAGATATTGGAATTTTATAATAGGTATGTCCAAATGTATTTATTTTCATTTATTCACCATTATAATCTAAATATTCATCAAATATCAATAGTTAAAAACCTGTGGGGTATTTGTGCCATGGAATAACACTCAACAGAGTATCAAACAGCAAACTTACTGAGCTCTTCCTGTGTGCCAGGCACTATGCTAAGTGCACACATGTATTAACTCATTTCATCTTCATATGAACTCTACAGAGCAGATTTCTCCATTTTATAAATGATGAAGTGGGCCTAGTGAGTCTGATACAAGAATAGTTAAAAGATAATGGGTAACAAAATACTGCTTTAGGTCAGGCACTGTTCTAAATTCTTTCCATGGATTAATACTTTTAATCTTTATTACTACATGAGGTGGATATCTGTTATAGGTGAGAAGACTGAGGTACAGAGAGTTTCAATAATTTGGCCCAGGCGACACAGCCAGGAAACGGTACAAGTAGGGCTAAACCCAGGCAGTTTGGTCGGTTCACATCTGAGAAGGGGAATAGGGGGCTGTGGACCACGCACTACCTTTTCAGGGAGTCCCTGCTGTTCTCAGAACCACTGCAACCACCTCGCGCTTGCTATCGTAGTCAATAGTCCTGGGTTGGTTTCTTTGTTTCTCTCCCTTACATTGGCAATAAAGTCTTTATGAGCAAAAGCCCTCTGAGCTTATTTTGAAGAATTCCCAAAAGACAATATTGTATTCTGTTAGGTCTAAACACCAAGGATGTAACATGTATTCTATTGACTTACTTTCATCGTGAGTGAGATTTAGCAGTTGATTCACCCGTTCTACAGCGATATCCTGTAGGATAACGTGGGAGAGGGGGGGAAGTAAGCCAAGGCAATAACATGTTTTAAAAGGTGATCAAGATTATTTCTGCAGTAATCACATGAATGTTTTACTATCGAGCAAAGAAGCCACACGAACTTGAGTTTAACTTCCAGTTCCACCAAGCACTCAGAAACGTAGTGCCATTCCTTGGAGTTCTTTCACGTGGGAGTTTGCAGTGATGTAACCAGCAAGGGGCAAAGCGTCCTGACCACCGCTCGGATCCACTACTGCGCTGGGATGGCCACACCCCAAAGCTTCTCAAACTTTAATCTGCATACAGCTCACTAGAGGGCCTTACTAAAATACAGATTATGCTTCACCAAGCCTGAGCCCAGGGTGCCTGAGATCCTCAGTCTCTAACCAGACGGCAAGCGATGCAGGTGCTGATCCTGGGACCACACTTGGAATAGCAAAGGGCGTTCTTGACCGAGAAGAACTGGCCTCACGGTTAGGAAGAACAAGCTTCTGTGACCTTGGACAGTTTATCTCACTTCTCTGAGCCCTCGTTGTCTTTAAAATGGGGACTAAAGCACCCACTTTGTAATGTTTTATAATTATTATTTTAAATGGCAGTTCCGGTGAGGATATCTGGAACAGGTGGTAGGAAACCAACACTCTGACTCTGATCTTTGCTGTGTGTTTGCTTTTAATTGGGAAGCTTGACTGGACTTTTCTCCCTTGGAGCCTCTTTTTGTTGGTTATTTATGTATTTATTTATGTGGTGTGATGTTATTCTGAGGATTAGAGAATGTAAAGACTTTGCTGACTCCTGGCTATCAGGAACAATTCCCTCCTGAAGGAGCAGGTGGTTTATTTAGCTCTACGACCACATCTGGAACTTGGCATCGAGTGCCCCTTGACATTAGTTGGAGCTTCATAGACTCCTGGTAACTGGGCTCTGACTCCATTCTGAAATCCCAGCCCCATCCATGTGCTGTAATTCTCACAGGTAGGCTCCAGGCTTGCCCTTTGAGCTCCTGCCCTGACTCCTTGTAGTTAGGGGGCCCCTCCTCACACTGGAAACTCACCTTGCAGAAAGTCACCTGGCAGAAAGTTCACTGTCTTTGCCCCTGAGCTCAGCAAGTTACCCCACCCACTACAATGGACTTCCCAAATTTATCAGGCAGCCTCCAAGCATTCCCTGAGGGAGATCTTTCATTGTTACCTAAGGAATGCTGGGCTTTTTGCTGAGTAGATTCCACAGCACCCAACCTAGTGACTGTGCCTGACACTAGATCCCAGTTATTTCTGCTCTAAATAACCATCCACGGCCATCTGATTCTTCAGCTGTAAGAGAGATGGTTTATGAGGGAAAACAAAGAGAGCTCCAAAATTCTACTGTTTTAAATGGTTATAGACAGTTAGTTCATAAAAGAATTAACAACTTCCAAATAGTGCTTTCCAGTAGCACTTTACAAAGCAAATTCACATACTTAATCTTATGATGTATCTCTCATTTCCAGATGAACCCATGAACATTTACTTAGTAAATGTCTAGGCTAGAACACAAAACTGGTTGTCAGCTACCTTGCTTATAGATTAGCTCACCACTTACATTCTTATAGTTACATAAGTTATTACTCACGTTTTGTAGCTGAGGGCATGAACAACCTAGAGTATCTGTGGGCAACGGAACAGTAAAGCCACAAACAGAAAACTTGGACACTTCCTTTGCATGGGATGGCTCATAAAAAGGCACCTTCAGAAGATGGTTTAAACTACCATGGGTACCATTGTTTGGTGCTGGTTGAATGTGTAGAAGATCTGTTTTAAAACATAAGTTCAAAGTAGATTTAAATTGGAAGGCAACAACATCTGAGTAGGAGATGGAAGAAAAGAAACACCCGCTATTCACTTCCTTTAATAAGTTCTGCAGTGATGCAGTCGCCAACTGCATATGGCGCTCAGTTCACTGACTCTGCTCCCCGAGAGCTTCTGTCAGTCTTTCTAGACATTAGTGCCTGTTGCTGTGGGTGGGATGCAGGAACTCGCGGGGACTTTTGGGAACTGTCTCCCTTTCTCCAAAGAAGAGCATCATCGCTAAAATGATCACTTTGTTCCTTAAGCATGTTATGACTTTCTAGCACAGAAAGCTGTACTTTTGGTAAAATAAGTTTTAAAGAGTTAAATAATCTTACTTCTAGTATATTTAATTAATGTGAAAATTCTCTAAAGACAGGTACTTTTTAAAAATTAAACTAGTGAAGTTTGCTTAATATTAGAACTTTCTCTAATATTTTTCTATAAAAGCAAAATACACGAATGTTTTTACAAACATCGCCTTGTAAGTGGCTCCTGCTGAGCATGACCAAACAAGAACTGGAAGCCTACCTGGTTCCTTCTAAGCCTCCCTACAAAGGGCCAGCAGCCCTGACCAAAAAAATCAGCTTGGGAACCAAAAATTTAAATTGTTAAGGCAATAACACATTATTTTTAAATAGATACTTTTTGGTTTCTAAATCATATTCAATTACCATAGGCCTGGGCAAGATTAAGAGTGGCGACTGTGACAATATTTATGTGTAAATTCCTACAGCTAACTCACTCATTGCCTTGCCTACATAAATAATTTGTTAATAGAATAGTCTCAGGTAAGCATGTGAGCAGAACGGTGGGTTAGGTACCCTAAACCTCTAATTATTTAAGGTTTATACTATTGAGAGTAATAACAAGTGTCCAAATAGGACTTTCTTACCACTCTTTTATGCCAGCTTTCTCTCTCTCTGTAATTACGAGGGAATACTTGTGTTTCTAGGTGTATTATTCCTGCTTTGAAAAGTTGCAAGTGTAATTTCATTTATCTAAGTTTTGTTAAATTAAATTTTCATATAGTATCTAACTAATAGAAAAGCTGGTCTCCTGAGATTTAATGTTTAGCATTACTAGAAAAACAAAAACAAATTTATTCTCATAAATGAATAATTCTGAATCATAAATAATTCTTCCTCATCTTTTTTACTTTCTGTCTCAGTGGGAGCCTCTACCTCTGGAACTCAACTCAGCACCAATTTCAAAATATATTAAATTATATACACAATTTGCTGTTGAAGTCATGTAAATATACTTACCACACATTAGGTTATAGACTTCAATATTGTTAAAGGGCTCAACTTCAGTCTTCGCTTTAAAACTGGGTCCATGTGCCAAAAAGATAGCCTAGGCGGTGATAATCCGGCTATTAGTAAATGCCATCTGAGCTCAAGGACAGATAGTGGAAGGGACACAGTTTTCTTTCTGTAACAGTTCTCCTACTTGCATTTAGGCCTCTGTAAGGATGTCTTTTCAGATTTGAAAGTGACCTTTACATCGATCTCACCTGTGATGTTGTACCAATTCCAATCAAATATAACCCATACTGCATTTACTTTTTCTAAATATACCTGCCTCTGCAGTTCCTCAGATGTCACCAGGCTAGGAGAATACAACCAACTTTGGACGGCCAAAGTTAGCATGATTCTATAATATATGCACAGTATAAATTAGAATTCATCATATACCATTATATATATATATTTTTTTGTATTGCTTTCCTATCTTTTCTCGGATATGTTAATACTTGACAAAAATGTTGAAGTTACTGAGCATTAAAATTTTTGCACAGCCTGTACTAACCCACTGACTTCTCAAATATCTCTCCTTTTTAATTTTTAGGATAAAAATACTTAAATATTTTTACTTCTATTAATTAATTAATGTTAACTTAATTATATTATTTCTAACAGACCTAATTGTTTTAGATTGCAAATAACTTGTAGAGAAGTACCAAACATAAAGAAACAATTCAAACATAAAGAAACAATAGTCAGCAAAGAATTGGGGGCATAGGTTTTTCTTGCAGTAATTAACTTCTTTATCAAATAGTACCCTAATTAATAGCAAAGCTCTCTATCTCCAGAGATTTTTTAAATATTTACAAAGACATATAACTCATTATGACCATGTTAAGAGGCAGTGTATTCATAAAACGCCTAACGCATTTTCCTCCATCTGGAAAGGAGTGTGTGTGCGCGTGGGTACGCTCTATTTGTGGTGTGAGGTGTGTGTGTGTGTTACAAATGGACCTGGATACGACAGTCAGGTTGCAAACATCACAAAGCTTTACCCGTGGGGGAATACTGGCAGCACTAACTCATGGACTTCTCCAAATAGGCTTTTTCCTGGGCTTCTGGAACACCACATGCTCCTGGTTTTCTTCCTTCCTCACTGGCTCTTCCTTAACTCTTTTCCTCCCAACCTCTTCAAGTAAAGGCACCGAGGGCTCAGTTCTCGGTCCTCCTCTCTACCTACACTTAATCTCTGAGGATCTTATCTAATCACATATCTTTTAAATAATGTGTATACCTAAAATTCAGTTGTCCTGCTCTGGACAGGTTCTCTCTTTAATTGCCTATATAATGTCCCCATTTACCTGTCTAATGAATGAATATTCTGAACTGAATGTGTCCAGCCGCACTCTCACTTCTTCCCCGGCAGTCGGCTGCAGCCACAGTCACACAGCTTGTCAGGAGTCTATGGAGGCTCTCGCCCCAACACCCTAGGCGCATTCCCTGCTTCCTGCCTTTGCACTGGCTGTTTCCTCTGCCTGGGACACTTGTCCCCTGACTTTCCAAAAGCTTGTTTCTTTCACCTTTTTAAAATCTCTGCTCAAATGTCAGCTCAATAAATCTTATCCTCTCCACCTTATTTAAAGTTTCCTATTGACCTCATGGTACCTTGAAACACCCCAATTTTCACCTACGCTGCTTTACTTTGTTTTATTTCCAAAGCACTCGTCCACTAACACACCAAATAATATATTCTTTTCTTGTGCCAGTTGTCTATATCCCCTGTTAGAAGGAAAGCTTCGTGAGGGCAGGGGTCTTTATGTTTTGTTGGCAGATGTAGTCAAAAGTCCTGAACATTGGCTATCAGGAAGCAGGCACTTAATATTTGTTTAAAAAAAAAAAAAGCAGTAAGTTACCTCCATGGCCTTAAACTTATTGTCAAAACCATGGTCACCTCCTCCACAGTTTGAACTGGATTTACTCCTATAAAGAAATAATATGATTATACTCTGATCAATCTATTTATATGAGATCTTATTGCAAACTGAGATTTAGTGGATCTTTATGTCTTTATGTAGCTTCTGCTTTTACATAAGTAAATTGTTCTGTCAACAACAGCGTAAATCTAGTTATGTTCACACTCAAATTCATAAGCCCAGAGGGACAAGCAGAATGATAGAAGAGAAGGAAGGAGAATTCCAAGATCTACAAAGAGAAGTCAAAATACTTTTACTCTTAGACATTGACGAAAGGATAATAACAAAGGCATAGATTAAAAAAAAGAGTGTCTTCATGCTTACCTGCACATTTACATGTTAATGTCTGTGTTATTAAGAATAGTTTGATTAGTACGTTACTTTGCTTTAGAAATAATTTTTTAATCTGGAAAAATAGTGATTTTCTATTTTATGGCAGAGATGTCTAAAAAATAATATAAACATATAAATAAAAAAGCTCAAGGCAAGTTAATTATAATACTTGAAAAGGACAAGCCAGCATATTCTGTAAATTCAGAGTTTATTTTTAACTTTTCAGATTTTCTTCCAAAAGAAAATGGACTGCTGCTGTATAACTTGAATGATTTTTCAAATTTAATTAATTTTTTTTTGCTTACTTTTCACATTTCAGTCTTTGAATTGAGTAGTATTGGTAATTTCATATATAGTTGGTTTTTGTACTGAAAACAAAATAGCAATCAATGAACCTTTATTATTTTTTTAAAGCAACAATGTTATACTGGTTCAAATTAGATCTCTAAAGGGGAGAGAGAGAGAGTGAGAGAGAGAACAAGAGAGAGACTCTTATTTCTAAAGTTTCTAAAGGTTGTTCTTAAAAGATTTCTCTCACTTGCCTCTCCACTCCCCAAATCCCATTCTCTAAGGCAAACACACATGCACACACTATTTCTATTCCTTTTAGAATTGTAGGCTCAACTGAGCGCAGGACAAGTGTTGGCGAGGTTGTGGAGAAAAGGGAACCCTAGTGCACTGTTGGTGGGATTGCAGACTGGTGCAGCCACTGTGGAAAACAGTATGGAATTTCCTCAAAAAACTAAATATGGAACTGCCTTTCAATCCAGCAATTCCACTACTGGAACTATATCCTAAGAGCCCTGAATCACCAATTCAAAAGAACCTATGCACCCCAATGTTCATAGCAGCACAATTTACAATAGCCAAGTGCTGGGAACAGTCTAAGTGCTCATCAGTAAATGAATGGGTCAAAAAACTGTGGTACGTTTAAACGATGGAAATACTAAATAGCAGAAAGAAAGAAGGAGCTCCTATCCTACCCCTCACCACAGCACGGGTGAAACTGGAAAGTATTATGCTAAGTGAAGTAAGCCAGTTGATGAAAGACAAATACCATATGATCTTACCTATAAGTGGAACCTAATTAACAAAACAAACAAATGACCAAAGTAGAACCAGAGACTTGGTAATAAAGAACAAATTGACAGTGACCAGAGGGGAGGGGAAACGGGGATAATAGGGGTAAAGAGGAGAAGGGGGTAAGAAAAGGAACACAAATAGAGGACTCATGGGCAAGGAGAAGGGGGGATTGATGGTGAGAGTGGGGGGGCAGGGTAGGGGTGAGCAATGGGGAGAAAGGCAGGACAACTGTAACTGAACAACAAAAAATTAAAAAAAAAATACTAAGAGTAATGACCAAAAAAGGTCTTTTGAGCCATTCATTGGTAAAATTTTCTAAAAGTGATTTTTATTTATCTTTCTATTTTCAGAAAAATCTGTGTTTTTTAAAAATATTACTCCTAACCCAACTTAATGAAAAAAGTTTAGTAAATATTACAAATCTTTATTTGGAACCAAAAGATAAAAAATATTGTTTGAAAAAGCTCTAATTCCCATTGCAAGTGAAAACTTTAGAAACTTGTTCTTCTAAATCATTCTGCTTATGTTTCCAACTATTAATTTGGCTCTGGAAATTACATATGGAAAAATGGAAGCTGTCATTTGGAAAAGATGAGTTGATTTTATCTGTCGTAATTTAGCTCAACTTCCAAGTACTATATGAAATCTTTGGAACAATTTTTTTAAATGTTCTTCATGTCTAATTAATAAAGTCGAGATCAGGGCCGGGTCTCTCTGCCCCAGCTGGGCAATGACACAAATGAGAGATGAACAAGACTGCTTTCCACATTCCCCATCAGATGCCAACTCCTACCTTGCTCTGTAGTGTCTTGCACATTTTCCCTTGGTTGGCTCTTCTACTGCCACCATTCTAACCTGGATCCTCATTACCTCTGATCTGAACTAATTAGCTCATTGGTTATCTGACTCATAACTTCAGAATCTTACTATAAAACACACGCACACAAACACACACTCATATACACACACCTCTAATCCTATTCAACACTATCACTCCTGGAAATGGAATTTGTGTTTTAATGAATACAAATGTGGAACAGAACATGATGAACCAGTGCTACCCTGAAAAATCTAAGTTATGAGTTCACTACAGTTCCTTTCCTGGCAGTGTGCTACCTGACTAGTCTTACCATCATCCCCCCACTGCTCCACAGCCGCCCTTGGGGCTATTATAACCCTGAGGGATGGATCCCTCCACATCTTCCTAACTGGCCTCCCTGCCACTCACTTGACCTTCCTCCTCCATATGGGAGCTAGGGTGAGCTCTCTGAAATGCAAATCCCACTGTATCTGCCTCCAGCCCCCTTGTATTTCCCAGTGGTCTCTTCCTTTACTCTGGATCAAAGTCACAATCCTTAGTCTTGACAGAGAAGGTCTTCCATGCAGAAGGCAGCTTCATTCACCCAGTGCTCTAGCAATAGAGGACCACTTGGCAATTGCTGGGATCTAGTTGTTCTGCCAAGAAACCTAACTCTTTCTGCCATTTCTTGTCCCAGGGCTGCTCCTGGCTGTCAAAAGGTGCCCTACTGCTCTGGGAGGAGCATTTAGAGAAAGCAGCACCTCTGAGAAGACACAACCTGGCGGCACTCAAGTCTTGGCAAGCAGAGGATGCCTCCCAGCAAAAAGAAATACTTCCTCTTCTCCTGCAAGTGCAACTGATGTCAGGGCTTGGTGAGCTGAGAGAGGGTTACCTTTTGGCTCCCACTCACGTTCTTGGCTGAGGGCTCTTTACCAGGAACAGACTGCACAGCTACACAGGGTGGATCTGCTGTGTGCAGTAGCGTTTAGCCTAACTGATCCTGCATCTTCAAATCCACAGGAATCGTGCTTACCAGGAAGAATTCTCTGAAATTCTCTGACCATACCTGTGCCTTGTGCTTGATCCTAGTGCGCAGTTGTTACATCTGATGGCAGCTGCTGCCTCCCTCCCCACCTGGGCTAAGATCTTTAAGGTGGGAACTGTGTCTATTTCCATTTCTTAGAAAGGTTCCTGGGATGTATTTGTCAGCTTCTAATGAGCATAAAGCTTATTTCCAATAAAATTAAAAGTTGCTATTCATGTATGTCTGAATGGGCACTTTAACAACACTTCAACTATAGTGTTAAAAGTAATTGGGTTTCACCAAAACAATAAAATCTAACACATTAGGGGCAAAAGAAGGATGATGAAGAAGAAGAAAATAGATTACACTAAAATGATGAAATTTGCAATGACTTTGAAAGTGGGAATCTAATCTAGCTATCAAGTATTGAACACTGTAACTAAAGACAGCATGCTTCAACTTAGAAAATAAGTAGCCTGAGACTCAGGAGTGAAGAGTTGGACACAGACTGACCCAAGGACTTCTTCACATGAGACTCCTTCGTTGTTCTGCTTAGGGCTGTACTCAACCTTTCTACGATGTAAGCTAGGTTACCTTGTATGTTAATAGCAAGAGAATAATAAAACCAGGCTCATCTTGCATTACAGATGAGAAAAATGAAGCCCTGGGACAGTAATTAGTCCTATTTCTCACAGCAAGCTAGGTGCAGGGCCAGGTGTTGAACTCTGGCTGCTTTTTTAACATCTCACTGCTAGCTATTAAATGTACAAAGCGCATAATTTGAGACTGTGTATTAATGCGGGCAACCCAGAGGCATTCTGGTGGCTGGACTCTCCTTCTGTAACCCGCAGGTCATGCTGTGGGGTGATGGGCACGTTCTCATTTGTACCAGTGGCCTCCTAACTTTGATCTCATACTCCTAACAATAACTATTTGGAGAACTTACCCACATTTGGACATGTATTTATTTATATATTACATACATACACTACTAACAATCCTACTTGTTTAATATTAGTAAAGCTTAATGTTGTTCACACAATTTAACCTTCTTTTAGAGAATGTTGTTCTGAGCCGTGGTATACCCTAATGATGCGCAAAAAGGTCAGGCAACTGCAATCTCAAGAAGAGAGGCCAGTGCCATCTAGTGACCAGATGTGAAACTGCACAATCTGTGGCCTAGCAATGTACCTGCTTGCTTTCCCAGTACCTTATGAAATAGGCATGGCCGAATCTCCAGTTCCTCGCCTTGCACACTTATATTAGAGCCCAATTCCTTCGTCTACCTTCATCTCCTCTTCCTTTGTTAAACATGCCTTTCAGCCACTGTATTCCCACTGTCTTATGTATTTCCCTGGCTTTATGTAGCAGAGAAATAAGATAGGCCAGAAAACATCATGTAATCCTCATTCTATTTATATCCACTCACACACATGGGGAAAATACTTCAATAAAATTTTAAAGTGGGAAACATTAAACTTCTAAAAAACAAGCAAATTTTGTCTACTGGATGATGATCAGTCTTCTGCATTTCAAATGCTGGGAACAGGGTCTGACACACAGCAAGCATCAATAAAGTCTTGTTAAATCAATGAGTTAATTGGTTATTTGGGGATGCAGTGATGCAGAGTCATTTTTATTTCTCTTCCACACGCTCATGTATTGCAAAGGCCCCATGATCAACATGAATTACAACTATAGCTAGGAAAAAAAAGTGACAACCACTTGGTTGGCTTGGCCTTACAGCCTCAAATGTGCTCTGTTGTGAAAACCACAAAGCTGACAAGGATCTTAAAGAGCCAGCCTGGAATACAACTGATACATTTTTATATCCTGTCTGCTGCCCGAAGGAGGCCACAGCTGTTTGGATAAGAATGAGCTGGTACTGACAGTGTCTGGGAGAGTCAACGAACCATCTCAGCATCCTTCCTCACTCTCAGCTGCATCATGGAGACTAGGAAGCTAAAATCAGCAATCCAGTAACACTCGCTTCAAACACAGAAGTGCTGGGTAGCATATAAAAAGTCAAGAAAATATCATGCTCAAAAAAATTCACGTGATCATAATAGCAGAGAAAGGTCAAGTAAATTTATAATAAAAGATGGCTGCTAAAAGTATTATAAGGAAAAGGCACACAGACCTCACAGCCAGCCACTGTCGATCCATCAAAAGATGAGCTTTGTCAATTCTGACATTTTTGGCAAAGTGTAGTCGTTTTGGCAAATCAGGAGTCAAATAAGGTGTGAAATGCTGATCAGGTTTTTGGCACTGAAAAACAGATAAATTATTATTTTTTCAATTTTATTTTTCAATTACAGTTTACATTCAATGGCACTTTATATTAGTGCCAGGTGTACCGCACAGCAGCAGTTAAACAATCATATACTTACAAAGTGACCCCCTGATGTTCCAAGTACCTACCTGGCACCATACCTGTTATTACAGGACTGACTGCATTCCCTACACTGTCCTCTACGTCCCCACAACTATCTTGCAATGACCAATCTGTAATTCCCAATCCCGCCACCTTTTATCACCCAGCTCCCCCCAAGTCTACTCCCCTCTGGCAATCTCCAGTCAGTTCTCTGTACCTATGAGTCTGTTTCTATTCTGTTTATTTATTTTGGTTTTTAGATTCCACATGTAAGTGAGATCATATGGTATTTGTTTTCCTTTGTTTGACTTATTTTACCTAGCATAATACCCTCTAGGTCCATCCATGCTGTTGCAAATGGTTAGTTTTTCATTCCTTTTTATGGCTGAGTAATATTCCATTATATATATTTTCTTTTCTTTTCTTTTTTTTTTGCACCACCACTTTTTTATCCATTCATTTACAGACAGGCACTCGGGGTGCTTCCAAACCTTGCCTATTGTAAATAACACTGCAATGAGCACAGGAGTACATATATTCTCTCATTCTAGTGTTTCAGGTTTCTTCATATATATTCCCAGAAGTGGAATTGCTGGGTCATAAGGCAGTTCTATTTTTCATGTTGCACTGTTGTCCACAGTGGCTGCACCAGTCTGCATTCCTACCAACAGTACGTGAAAGGTCCCTTTTCTCCACGTTCTCGCAAGCACTTGTTTGTTGCAGATAAATTATTTCTTTATGACATATAAACTATGAAAGCTAATTCAGCAATTTTGCTTTCTAAGACAATTTGTTAAGTACTTTTTAAAAATAAGAAGATTTAAGCTTAGCTACTACAATAGGAATATTAAATCTATTATCAATGTGGTCTCATTCCCTAATTATGTTATTTTTATTATTGCAACAATACTTAGGTTGTGATTGAAAATATGATGTAAATTATATTGTTTAATGTTCTAAGTTTTTATTCCTATGTGTGTATGTGTATATATCTTTACCCACCATAAATTTCCCTTCTTGTTTTCTTATTTTGAGATAAAATAGATATAAGTCTAGATTTAGAATGGTACTTTTGAGTCTAAATTATATATGAAAACTATATACTATACATTAGCAGAATGAGTGAAAATTTTAAAATCACTTTACTTGCACCAAAAAATCCCTTCACTATTGACTCAATTTATACTTTAAATAACCCTACATTTGCTTAATTTCAAATCAAGTCAGTAGTCTTTGAAATCTACTAGTCTCCTTATTTGTAATATATTATGGAATTCTCACCAATTAGAGAGAAATGTTGTTTTTTTAATTATTACTGCTGTACCTAGATGGCATATTTTAAGAGTCTATAAAAACAAAAATCAAACTGCTATCTATCCACGTAAAAAAATGAAATGAGAAATTAGACTATGAAAGATCCTTTTTTCCCACATTACCTCTTTCAGAAGAGAAAGATAATACAGGTAAGAATATGGGTATGAAGGAAAAGGGAGTTCTATGGAAAATAATCTCACAGGGTGATCTGATCATAAATTCCTAACTGGGCAGCTCTTGGTGGGTAGTCTCTCCCCAGACTTGTAATTTTTTTTTTTAAATTTTTTAAATTAAAAAAAATTTAAATTTTTTTTGAAATAAATTTGACTTGTAACTTCTTTAGGGGAAGGTGTTTCAAGCAAGACCTGTCCATTGTTCTTGTGCATCTACATTAACACACCTTTTGAATAAACAAAATCATCCTCAAGAGAGCACATAACCTTGCTAACTATCCTAATCCAATTCCTGCCTTGCTTTCCCCCCATCCTCCTGTAATCTTCCCTACTTTCCTTCTTAATTTCAAATGTCTGAGAGAAGCTGCCAACACTGTCCTTCTCCAAGCATTTGAGATTTTGCTTTTTGTCAATTGTCAGTTTGGGCTCCAATAGATCCGTATGCATTCTCTATAGGTTTGGACATTTCTTACACAGACATGGGGAAGTAATTTTTTGCAATACCCTGATTTCTCATTTATTGTAATCATCAATAATATCATAAATATTTGAAGTCTGTGTCACTGTTAAAGAAATATATTATAGAAAGTAGGAAAACAAAGTATGTTGTAGAATGAAAGGGGGAAGAGAAAAATATTTATTGCACAGATATTTCTGCCTATTTTTTTCTTACTTAGTTGGCTGTCATTTCTAGGCTTATTTTTCTACTATTTTATTATTTATCATTACTTCCTTCTTAAGCCAGTGTCATTTGACAAGCCATACTTTCCTATCTGGATGATTATGTAGACAGTAAATCCAGGGAACAGTTGAGCTACACTCCTCACCCCTGAAAAAGTACATGATTACTGTTTGTGTTTGAGAATTTGATACGAAAACACTAGAGTTGAGATTAAATTTTGGTTATTTTATCCTAAGGAAGAACTTGATACTGTTGTCTGTCGTGCAGCCAGAACGCTGAGGAATGTACTTGAGTTGCCAGTCTGTATTTGGTTATGTTTGTCCAATCCTAGCTCCAAGTAGGCCCGAGAACAGCAGCACTGGGAATATTGTGCTACTACAGGCAATATTTTCCCAGGAATAATGGACTACTTGGTGTAATAGCGGTCCATGTGGGGGGCTCTGTAGCTCTAGGCCCAGTCCACATCTGTGATGCCACATAATGGATTTCCAAAGCCCATGGCAACCGACCCCCTGTACCAGGGGGATTATTTGAGATTTTTCCCTTCCTCGTGTTACCAGGACTTCAGCAATATAGATCGTGAGGTGAGGGATAAAAGGGAAAACAGTGCATGGATTCAGAGAATCCACAATTGAAAATATCTCAACTACCCATCCAATCAGGATGAACACACTGCATGTATAACCTTCACCAGTAGGGGGTGAGATAGCCTAGCATTCTTACTCAAAATCAGATTATTAGAAAGTGTAAAAGAAAAAAGGACTGCTTAACACTCAGGATTTCTTCTCTAGTGGTCATTCCTACTCCAAACTTGCACTGGGTCCCAGGTTATAGTAAGTTTATTCTTCACTAAGCATATCCTTAATCATTCACATTTCATCCTAACGATTTTTACTATAATTGCATATCACCTATACTTTAAAAATATCTAAACCTGGCTGGTGTAGCTCAGTGGATTGAGCATGGGCCTGCGAACCAAAGGGTCTCTGGTTCTTTTCCCATTCAGGGCACATGACTGGGTTGCAGGCCAGATCCCCAGTAGGGGGCACTCAAGAGGCAACCACACCTTGCTGTTTCTCTCCCTCTCTTTCTCCTTCCCTTTCTCCTTTCTCTAAAAATAAATAAATAAAATGTTTAAAAAATAAAAAATAAAATAAATAAATAATCTAGTCCCATCCTAAGCAATGGTAAAGTCATGAATATAGTAGCTAGGCTAATTGATATATAGATATTTATTTATGAAGATGATTTAAATATAGAACTATTAAAACTACCACACAAGACTAGTTTCAGGTCTTTCTAGGTGTAGTGAACTCCACCTTAAAAAATTCAGATTGATTTAAGCTGTCTGGAGTTTGTCTTGCTCATTCTCTTACAATCTGGGGTGTGGGAAGAACAACAACAAAAAAAACAGTTGCAATTATACTTGGAAGGGAAAGACGATTTTTCTGACCTGTACAAAAAGATCTGTCAGACTTTGTGTTCTGATGTAAAGTCACACACACACAAAATATGAAAGGTGACCTGCCTGAAGCTCATTAGCACGGCCGCTTTGAATGAAACCTGAGCCCATTCAGTGAAAACCAGGAGTCAGTGCCACATTTAACCCCAGATGAATTTCCTGTGGTGGCATCAACTCCAGAATGAAAACAACTAAGATCAAAGCAACTGATTGAAAAAAAAAAAAAGCAACTGATATGCATATGACAGAAGGTTTAAAAAATAAATTACATGTGGCTTATACTCATAAATATAGAATATAAATTTCTTGAGACCCAGATTAAGAACATTACATTAACTTAAATAGATGTGTCAGGAGACAGTATACTTACACTGAGGTTCCTAACAATTTCCTCAGAATTAACTGTTTTAAAAGAAAAAATATAAACCGCATTACAATTGGCACTTGACAACTGCAACAATGTAAACAACTCAGGTGAATTTGACATATACATTAATAATAATTATAATTTGGTAAAATTAAATAAAAAATTATTTCAAGCAAAGAAGTATTTTAGCATTTAAGAATGGAGTAGAATATATTTTCACCCAACAATATTAGGTTTTACCATGGCCTTTATCCGCTGACTGAACTTACACATGGGATTTTCTCATTTACTTCTGTCTGTTCTTCCCAAGAAATCCAAAGAGAGGGCCTAGTAATCCCTACATCTCCAGAGGAGGGGGCTAGGGTGATTCACTCTCAGTTTTACCTTTTTCTTTTTTCCTAGATGGGCATCTTCATACTTACAGCTGTAAAATTCATCAGGTATATTACGAGCCCTGATTCGGGGGGCAGGCCCTTGAAACATGTAGAAGTTTACTTGGGGAAAGTAATCGGTCATATATTCCACCTGGTCACAATAAGTCTGAGCCATTCCTGAAATTAAAATATATATATATGTAATTATATTATATGTAGTACATATAATATATATATATTAGTCGCTGAAAGTATAAAGATGTTAACAATTAGTTGTCTTCAATCCTGTCAAACAGAAGACTTTTTAGGTTACAGATTCCAAACCAAGTTTCCTGAGAACCTGTACAATTACCAGATTACTTTACTCTGAACGGCAGACCCTGAAATCCTGGCAGTGGAGGAGAAGGTCATGTTTATAAGAAGAGAACACTAGACAGAAACTATGAACGGATCACTTTGCTCCATGTGGGTCAATTAAGGTAATTTCGGAGAAAATGCTCTATAGGAAGTGAGTTAGATTTTATATCTGACTTGAACCTAAGGTAACATGATAGATCTTAAAATAAAAAAAAATAACATGCATTTTTATGAAACAATACATGAAGAGAATAAGGGCTAGAAGTATTTACTTTTTATAAGTGTACTATTTAATTTATCTAAGAATCATGTGCTCTAAAAACAATGTGGTAGTTAAGCCACTTTATTTGAAGATTCTTCAAACTACGTCTAAATTTTAATTATTAATATTTTATCTTCTCTGTTTATGATTATCTTTTATAATTTCTTTGAACACAATATACATTGAAATATCTTTTAAATTTTAAAACAATAGGCCAAATGTTAGGGAATCTTTTTATACATTTTAAATAAATCACTATGTTTCATATTACCTTGACATTCTAAAATATGAACAAAAGTTCTACAAACATGCTCCTTTCCTCTTCTTGCCCCATACCTGGTTCCTTCACAGCCCTCGGAACACACCAAATATCCTCCTAGAGAAGATGATTTTGACCATCCCATTTAGAAAAAGTTTGTTTCTGCTTTCTGTACTTTCAAACACACCATTATTAGTAAAGTACTCGGTATTAAGTAAGCCCTTAAAAAATATTTGTTGAATGAGTACTTTAAAATTGTGTGAGGTGGCAGAGGGTGTGGCAGCTGTTCCTTGTCTTTTTTTTTAGAGAGAGAGGAAGGGAGGGAGAAAGAGAGGAAGAGAAACATTGATTGGCTGCCTTGCACGCACACCCTGACTGGGGACTGAGCCTGCAGCCCAGGTATGTGTCCTGACCAGGAATCAAACCGATGACCTTTTGGTTTGTGGGATGACTCCTAACCAAGCCACATGGGTCAGGGCTATTCTTTGTCATTTAACGCTCAGGTTAACTGAAATGAAGAGTTAACCTCAAGTAGATGAATGTGAAGTAGCAGAGACTTTATAGAACTCTACTCACATAACTTAAAAAAGAAATCTGCAGGGCATAGCAAAATTAGCCAGTATAGTAACAGTAGCCAGTCTATATGAAAGAATCACCCACTGACAGGTAGCCCCCCAAAAACACCTTTAATGATTAAATAACAATCTAACTACATCCATGAAGTATGAACAACTTCATTCTTACCACAGTGTATGTATGGATTTTCAGAGTGAATGTTAGAATAATTAAACTAGAAATTTAAGGGCTACTCCTCTTTTCATCACTGCCTACCCAAAACTCATTCTTTGCTTATTTGACAGCATCCAGGTCTACAAGTATGGACTTTAAAGACATCACTAGTCTTTTTGTAACAGGTAATCAATGATAAAAACGCAATATTTTGAAGCATACCATGGTCAGCCAGAAGGATTATATTGACACAGTTGTCTAAGTTCCGCTGTTTTAGACCTTCCATCAACATTCCAAAGGCATTATCGACCAACTGTAAGGCTTGAATTACCTATGGAAAAAAATTGAAGTTAAGATGGTCTTCATGAATTAAGGTTTAACTAACCAAATCATTATCTAATCAAGTAAAAATTAAACATATTTTCTTCTCTGAAATTGCTGGTACTTTAAATAGGACATCAGAAAGCTTTACCAAATACCACTTCTCTAAATTTCTGTAGACAAGACATTGAAGCACTGTGTTTTGCCACGTACAATGCACTCCCATGCAGTGCCCACCCGCATTTTTGGCCTAATCTTTTAGGAAAAATGTCTTATGTTTTAATTTTTTAATTCAATTTTTATTTATTTATAGATACTTTTTTGTATTATAAAGGAACTTTAGCATTTATTTTTGAACATATTATGGTACAAGAAATTTTATGTAATGAATAATTATAAAATACAAGCACAGATACAAGGTATTTCAGGCACTACCCACGTATAATGCATAGCCTTATTTTTCCCTCAAAAATTTGGGCAGAAAAATGTGCCTTATACAAGGCAAAATGTGGCATCTTCCTACAAACAAAGATAAACTACTGTCCAGTAAATATCTGAGAAAAATGTTCAACCTCAACAAACATTACTTAGTTGCAGAGGTTTTCATGATAGTGCCCAATGTTGGGGAGGGGAATCCACCGAAATTTCTCTGGGGACTAAAATGCGTACGACCTTCTGCAGGGCCATGTGACAACAAGAGCATGAGTAACCAGAAAGTTAAAAGGAGCACGTCCAGTAACTTAGTAATTCTGCTTCTGGGCACTCGTCCTAAATAAACACTTAGAGTACAATTTACATACAAAGACATTCATCACAATATTTATTTAGAATTTAAATACAAAAACAAAGTTTTGCCACACCTTTGAGAAGGCACACTTGACAGCCTTTAAAAAGTACTTTTAAAAGAACAATGGCATAAGAAAAGGCTCACAATACAATGTCAAACATAGAAAAGTAAAACCAAACTATATATACACTGATAGATATCGCATAATCCTGACTTTGTTTTTACATATATTTAGCATTTTTTAGTAAGCACACATGAGCAGAAAACGGAAAGGAAATATGTTAAGGTATATATTATTAACCTTGGTTGTCTCTGAATAGTGAGTTGGAGTTTATTTTTGTTTCATTGTCAATATCCTTTTGTGGCTTTAAATTTTTCTACATTTTATCAGTATAGTACATTGAACTGACTTTAGTTTTAAATGAATAAATTTTAACTGGCATCACTTTTTAAATTTTTTTCAGTGGATAAGAAGGTATACTAGCCTCCATTAGGAGGGGGAAATGTTTATAATCTTTCTTAGTACTATTATAACAATGATGGCCCTTTTTCTCTTTTTTTGAGGAATTCTACTAGCCAATTTCTGTTAGGAACTTTAGTGCGTTATTTCATGAAATCCTCACAGCAAACATTCATGGGTGGTCCTTGTGGAACTTCCAGTTGTAGAGGCCAGGAAATTGGAAGTTTAAAGAAGTTCAGTGATATGTTCGTGGCTCCACCACTAATAAAGGACAGAGCAGCACTTGAACTGAAACTACCTTTATGTACTGCTAAATGTATCAAACTCCAAGATGTTTTCCTGACCCTCATTCTTAGGGTTCACCATACACTCCGGTTCGCCGGCGAGAGTCAGTTTCCATCGGTTGTCATGGCATAATTATGTCCCCTTTCACAGAGTCACCCTACTCACTCCCTAGTACACCAAGGGCCCCTCAACTCTGTCCTCTCCCAGCACCTGGGCATTCTGTTACTGTTGGACTCCCCACAGTTGTGAAATGACCTGGGCTTTCCTGCCTGCCTCCCCAGGAAAGCGTGTGCTCCTATGGCGGAGGGACTGGGCAACCGAACTCATCACAGGCTCCCTAAGCACAGAGTCGTCACAGAGTACACACTCCACAGACGGCACACCTTCCTGAACGTGAACTCTCCAGCCAACCCAGCTCTAGCCCAGCGGGGTTAGCTGCTGTTATTATTCTTCCCATTGCCATGGTGTCTACTTGTCTAGCCATCTGTCCTTGCATCTGTCTGTCCCTTTGTTCATTCTGTGTGATCCTTTAATGTGCTCAGCTCCACCCTTGATGAGGCTGCTTGTGAACTTTTTTCTTTTTGTCTCTCAGAGGAGAACTTTCTAACCAGCCCCAGCCCTCTTCCAACCCAAGAAGTTTAGAATCTACTCAAAGTCCTCTCTGGGCACCCTGATCTTTTCCTTTGCAGCACTTTCCGTAAATACACTTAAAATTTATTTGGGTGCTAAACTAGAGCATTGATTAAGAGAAAAAGATATGGTGCCTGATATTAAGTCAACTATAGTGGGCAGACAAATGCAGATTATAGCATACTCTGTCAAGGGATTAATCATAACAAATATGGGTAACAATTAAAATGGGAAAGAGGAAATTGTGAATATGCATTAGGACGTCCAACCTGCAGCCCACGGGCCACATGCGGCCCAGGATGGCTATGAATGCAATTCAACACAAACTGTAAATTACTTAAAACCTTTTTTTTGCTCATCAGTTTTTGCTAGTGTTTGTGTATTTAATGTGTGGCCCAAAGACACCAAAACATTGGACACTCATATGAGTGAGCCATTCACTGTCAGAATAACCTGATTAAGTGTTAAATTCTGTGCTATAGTTTAGAGCAGTATTGGACAAACACTGAAGGGTTAAGGTGGCAAGAATGAGCCAGGCTTTATTTAGAAATCATTTTGGTTTAATGGAAAGGAAAAGAAAAGGCATTTCTGATAAATAGCCAGTCATGCTGCCAGAATAAATATGCTTGTGTTCCAGTTGAGGATAACTGAGGGTAATTGTTAAGTGAGTTCCCATGGGATGGGGAAATGCCATAGTCATGAGGGCCTTCGAAGCTTTACATCAGTGGGTTTTAGAAGAGAGACTTTTTTTTTTTAATTAACCTTGAAGAACTGTTTTTCTATAGTAAAACCATAACAGAATGGTTTAGATAATGAAGAAACTAATGTTAAAAAGTCTCCTTCAACTATAATGGGAGTTCAGGAGGGGAATAACTCTGCCTGAGGCAATAACATGTTAAGTCAAATTACAAGGAGCTTATAAATGAAGCTGAGCGGGAGAACAGACAGCTGGGTACCCCACAATGAACTTGCAGGTGACTTAATGTGAAAAGGGCTACATTAACGCATTGGATAGACACATGCAGTATCTAGCTTTGATGTTTTCATGACATGAAATTACAGTAATATCATTTAATTTTATGGGTTAAGGCTGGATGATTTGATATTTGTACATTAAAAAAAAACTTACTTGGGCACTAACTGGTCCAAATTTATGTCCTGAAGAATCAGGCTGTTCCACATATAGTGTATAAAAACTGGGTCTAGGGGTAAAATTGAAACAGAGAAAGACATTGTTGACTTGGAATAAACCTATAGGTTGGATTTGGGAAGTTTGTAAATCTAGAACTTTGTGGCAGTTCCTTCTCTTTGTCCTTGGCCTCCTCCTATTCATCCAGGCCCAGAGGTTCCTCTTGGCCCCAGCAGGGACAGTCTCCAAATGGCAGTTAAGTAAGTGTCAGGGCCGGTCTGACTCAGTAACAAAAATCGTCTTGTTCTTGCCATTCGGTCCTCTCTTGGCGTGCCTCGGCCCTTTACATTTCTGAGTTTCTTACTTTTGGCTGGCTCTGTTCTACTGCTCCAGTTTTGCCTTTAAGTGTCTGGTTTCTGACACACTGTTGACCTGGCGGTCTCTTCCAGGGTGCTCTGACTCCGGCCTGCTGCCATGACCTTGCTTTGGTGCCACGGGCTCCTGGAGTCGGTCCTGACCCCTGAGTCTCAGATCTAATCTCAGCTCTGCTCTCAACCCATACCTGGTTCTGTGACACTGGCCTCTGTTCTGTCTCTCTCACCCCATAGTGGCAACCAAGTGCTCAAGAGCAAAAAGTCAACTGCACTCAGGAATAATTTGTAAAAAGTACCAATTAAGAGGAAATGTCAAGTTTCTTTGTCCCAAATGGTCATTTCATGTAAAGAAATAATTCCATTTTATGCCCACAAATCGCTCACTGTGCCTGCATTTCTTTGACGTTACCTTTCAGCTTTGGGCAGGTCCAGCCATTCTAACAAAGTGAAGATCCTCTGTTCATATGGGACGTTCCTAAAAAGTACAATAGATCATTTTGTTAAATTAATCAAATCAAAAATATTTCCATTAGATTCTTACTCAGAAAGGCAGGTGGATATTTTCAGATATCCATTCTGTGTTTAAATATGGCCAAAATACTGAAAAGAGTTCAGTATTACTTAAAGGGATTCCTGATTTTAACACTCGTATAGAGATACACTTGCCTCATTATAAATTAAATATAGTTTTTTTCCTTCTCATCTTTGTCTCCTTCAAATTTTCCCCAACTAAAATAAAAAAACAATCATTATTATCTACTCATGTAATTTGTCTAGTTTATTTATTTTATTCATTTGTGCACTTATATATGAAGCTTCTAGTGCCAAACACTATTTGTTCATTTTGAACAGAATTTATCAGTGAGCAAACAAGAATGCTTTTCTACCTAGAGATTATATTCTCTTGAAAGACAAGTAATAAATAATAAATCTAATATATAAATTATATAATATATTAAACATAAAATATTATTAAAAAGAGAGAGATGAGCAGAGAAAGAGATTCTGAGAAAGTGGGGTGGGGTGGTTTGGAATTTAAAATCTTAGTGTGAACAGGCTAAGACAAAATTGAGAAGGTTATTTTAGAGCAATGGCCCAAAGGAGGTGAGGGAAGAGGCTACACAGATGCAAGGAGTGAGATTATCTCAGACAGAGGGAACAGCAGCTCAGACGCCCAGCAGCAGAAGCAAGTCTGGAGAATTTGGCCCACTGAAAAGGTCAGCATGAAGAGTGGATGCCCAGGGAAGTAGTGAGAGAGGAGGCCCAAGAGGCAGGATGGGGGACAAAGGGGATCATACCACGTAGGGCCTTGCAGGCTTTTACTCAGAGTGAAACAGGGGCCATTGAAGTTTTGGATGCAAAGGACTGTTATAATCAGACCTGGGGGTTTTTTTTCTGTTTTTTTTTTTTTTAAGGAATTATTCAGGCTGGTAGATTGAGAATATAGGGGACAAATATAGAAGCAGGGAGACGTATGAAGAGGTGACCAAAGTCATTCAGGCAAAAGATGATAGCTCAAACAGATATTAATGCTGGAAGGAATAAAAAGTTCTCAGCACATACTTGGAATTAGAGCTACAAGCACGTGCTGAAAGATGGATGAGGGGTGCAAGAGGAGGAATCAATGATGACTTCAAGAGTTTGGGCCCCGAAACAGGAAGAATAGAATTACCATCAAGATGAAAACCAAAAAAGAAAAAAGTCCTAATCATTCTTGTCGAGATGGGGTCATATCTCGGTGGGGGTAGTAAGTGCTTTACTACCTGTTGTAAGGTGTGTAGATGGTAGGAAAGGAGCCATTTATAGCCACATCTGATCCTGGCCAAAAGTAGGCACCAGCTTTCAAGCCTTGATACATTGCTGTCAGCCAGACCTATAAGGAGGGGAAATTAAAGTGGAAGCCAAGAGAATAATCAGTTTGGGCAGAAATGGTGCCACTTATTAGAAAATAAATGATATTAACAGTTTCAGAATTTCTTTAAGTATTAAAATATATTTCACTTTTAAAAATTTATCTTTACAGCAGCTAAAAAATATAATTATCCAGGAATCCACCTGAAAAATAAAAATTGTAGTAAGGTGGTAAGAAAGAAGATCATTTTTTTTCAACTTGGTAAATAATAGCTTCTCTTTCCCTTTAAAAAATTATAAAACAGAATAAGGAAAAAATAACAGAAATCTTTCCAAGTAATTTCCAGATTGCTATGTTTATAATACATCCAACATTCAACAGGTCATTTAGTTGAACAATCATAAATATTTCAAGATTACAAATAGTGGTTAAATACCTTCCTACCCCCAGTCCTTAGAATTAGAGAGATAATGAAAAACTCAGGGCAGAGAGAAAAGAGGGACCCACCGCCACAATGGGAAATGCCATTACTTTGGCGCCACAAGCGGAATGCTACGTACCGGCTGCCCTTGCCACCAAGCTGGGTTATTTTTCTCCACCGACGAAAGTGAAAAATTCTTGTTGAGGTTTACATCGTACATATTATTGTCAATGATGCCATGTGATTCTGGATATAAGCCCTAAAATAATAATTTTTTTTAAAAAGGGTTTAAGGTAAAAGAATACATTACTAAAACATTAAACTGAAATAGCATGGATCTACAACACATCTTGGAAGGATGCCATACACATTTCGATATAAAACCCCTGAATCCGAACCCAAATATATGTGTGCGTGTGTATCCAGGTCCACCACGGCCCACGGCAGCTAATGAATATGAGGCGGATGGCGTGTGCTGATGGTGTTAAAATAACCCTTTGTGATTAATAACCTTGTTAACTGAGGTTTCCTATATTATAATAAGGATTAGGCACTGGTTATATCAGCAATAACATCAAGAAATTTACTACATAGAAACATTTAAGTATCAAATTTCCTGGCTAAATGGGTTCAGATGTGTTACCAGCACAGTAAAAGGGAGTCTGCCAGGTCTCCATCTATCTTCCCTTCTATACACACATGTGTATGTATTACCTCTTATGTATGCATATTCATGTTTTCATGTACACACAGTCAGCTCTTGTTATCATGGTAGTTATGTTCTATAAAGTTGTTGCCCCCACCACATGCCTCTACCATCGCCCTCAGGGAGACACAGGGTTAGGTGCCTGGGACCCTCTGGTCACAACAGCTCTGCCTACTCATCAATACATAATCTTATTTTATGTGTATTTCCATTTAAAGACACATTATTTAATATATATTGTTGGCTCACGATAACTCATGCCTGAAAGAAGCTTGTGCAATACATGTTTTCCTTGTAAGATGAATCACAGCCTTCTTATTCTTAGAACCCTAGACAGCATTTCAGCACTACACTTGAAGGACATTTTAAACAGCAAAATCTCCGCAAACAGCACAAACAGAAAACACAGCACTTAATAGACAATGGACTGTGAAAACCTCATTTACCGTATAAGAGCGCAAACAAGAAGGCAGAGTGCCCCTTGTTAGCCCTCGGCTGGGGACATGTGAGCCCAGCAACTCCAAGTTTTTCTGCTCCGTGAATGTTCTCAAATGACTGTGACCGTATCACAGGTATTGGCTTTGGGGTCGCAAATAAACCTTAGCAAGTAGGTAAATCTACAAATATAGAATCTGCAAATACATATATGTGTAAGTGTGTGTATAGATATACCTATACACACACTTATACATATATAATTACTTAAGGGTTAAAATTTAAATAAGTTATAGTTACTGTTCTACAACAATAAAAGACCAAATGCAAAGTAATAAAGACACAGTTGGGGCTTTGGCAATAAAGGCTGAGGCAGAGGCCTCCTTAAGAACTGTTCTAAATCTACAAAGGTTACGTAACTGAATTTTCCTTTGGGTCCATTTTGATCATTTCACTTATGTCTTTTCATACATTAAGGAGAATTTATTTGCTTTACTTGCTTAATCTAAAGAGAAATAGCCAGCAACAGTTCATTTATGAAACAAAGACTTCATAATGGCCTATGACAAAGGTGAATTAATCTAATGCCTGGACATCATTCATTGCTGTCACTCCCAGCACTGGATGGGCCATACACTGACACCTCCCAGCCTGAATTAAGCCATGAACTATCACCACATGTGCTGGTAAAATGTGTGCCTGCCTAAGCGTGTCTGGTGGCATGGTCAGTTGCCTGTCTGTGTCTGTCACTCTTTCACTGAGTCAAGTACTTACCGTGACAATGGTGTAATGATTTGGAAAGGTCTTGGTTGGATAGACAGGTCTCAGGTACTTTGAATGAAGTCCACATGTTTCTGCAACAAAGTATAGTGAGAAATTAAAGCCTTTACTGCCTCCAAAGTTGTTTGGATAACTAAAAATCTGAACATAAAAGTTTCCCAGAGAAATAGAAAACTGACTAAAGAGTGGATTGAAGATGAAAAGAGGTTAAAATTCTGACACCTACAATTCCTCGATTCTAAGGAATGTCAGTTTTTAGGAGAAGAGTGAACTAAGTTAAGGGTCTGCAAAGTAATTTTTCCAGAGAGAGCCAGATAGTCAATACGTTAGGCTCTGCAAGTCCCTGCGATCTCTGTTGCAACAGCTCACACTCTGCTCCCAAAACCCAAAGCATCCCTGGACAATACATAAACAGACAAGCACGGCTGTGTTCCAATAAAACTTTACTTACAGTTTTTCAAATTTAAACTTCACATAATTTTTTATGTATCAAAAAGTATCCTCTTCTTTTTTCCTAACTATTTAAGAATGTAAAACAATTCTTAGCATTTAGCAAGTCATACAAAAACGAGCAGAGTAGGCTGGATTTGGCCCATGGATGGCTACAGCCTGCTAGCCCCTGAGCTAACATACCCTGAACTATCCAGTAGGCGTTGTTTGCTTTTGTTGCCCCCCTCTTTCCGACCCAGGTCATTACATTAGAGTTTTCACATAACATTTGCATCTCAGCTAATAGTTCTTATATGTAAAGTATCCAATATAACAGAAGCCATCACAACTACGAGGTAACTAAGAAGGAACCGGACTGGTATAAACGCATAAGCCCTGTCATGTAGTAATGTTCGCAAAGGGAGCTAACTTTGCTGTTTATTATTTTCAGCGGTTTCCTTAGATGAGTGAAGTTTCCTGTAATCCATTTTCCACAAAGTGTGGCGTTCGTTGGGTTGTCCACGTGTCGTTTTCGGCCTGCACAGTAGCCTTGTTTCAAGGAAGTCAGAACCATTAAGCCAGTGCTGTTTCCTAGGCAGCAGTGGAGCAGAGGAAGTTTCTCATGCTAATCCCGCCCACTCGAACTCTAAACAAAAGCCTCACCATTACAGATTCTATTTAGGTTGAAACAAAGAGTGAAAATGATTGTTGTCCAGGAAGCAACAAACGTTACAGTTTGAAATAACGAATGTTTTCTCAAATACATTTGGAGTTACTCTCCTTCCCAGCCTCTAGTTCCGTGTTTTCATTATGATTCAGGAATTTCTCCCTTCAGAACCTTCTTGGGATCTATATCAAGTCTATCAAATAGGACTGGTGGGATGAGGGGTTGGGTGACAAGTAAGGAAAAGGGAGTTCAAAAAAAATCTACATTTTTAACAAACACCCCAAGTGGTTCTGATGTACATAAGTCCAAGGCCTGCTCTAGGAACTGATGCATAAAGTCTAATTAAAGATTAAAATACGTTTTCAAACAAAACAAAACAAAACAAAATTAAAATACGTTTTCCTTCTTTTTTTTAGTTAATACTGCCAATAAATAAATCTTGCCCCCAATCAAGACACAGTTAATATTGTTAAGAAATCACATAAAGAAATGAAATAAAAAATAATCCACTTATATAAGTAAAAGAAGTGGGAAAAAATCAAACAATAAACAGAGAGATAAAGTTAGTTTCTGTTTTTATTTCCTTGAGCCATGAGTGACACAGTCAAATTCTTAAATGCCTAAAGGCACAGAGCATTAAACAAAATATAAACTAGCTACTAGCAATGTGAAAACATGACATCTCCTTAATCAAAAGTCTCACACAACACAGCCCTGCTGACTATCTGCAGACTCACACTACCATTTCGGATCATCTGCCTTTGAACTAGAGCTATTAGAGAACAACTCACAGAAAACAAGGTCTACCATTGTTTCTTCCAGATGTTAGGGATCTAAATTACAAGTGAATAGAATAATTCTGGAAGGGCATAATACATGAATGAGAGTGGTTGTTTCTCCAGAGAAAAACTAGGAAGATCAAGAAAAAGGTTTTTTTTTTTTTGGTTGGTTGGTTGTTTTTTACTATACACCTTTTAATGCATTTTTAAAAGTTTATCAGCCCTGGCTAGTGTAGCTAAGTGGAGTGAGCACGGGCCTATGAACCAAAGGGTTACTGGTTCTATTCCCAGTCAGGGCACATGCCTGGGTTGTGGGCCAGGTCCCCAGTAGGGGGCACACAAGAGGCAACCACACATTGCTGTTTCTCTCCCTCTCTTTTTCCTTCCCTTCTCCTCTCTCTCGAAATAAATAAATAAAATCTTTTTTTAAAAATGGGCTAAGACTTGAATAGTTACTTTTCCGAAAGCATAAAAATGACCTACATATAAAAGAAAAGATGATCAATGAAGGAAGCATTTACCTTATTCATGGATAGGAAGAATTAACATCATTAAAGCATCCATTCTACCCAAAGCAATCTATATTTTCAGTGCAACTCCTATCAAGATTCCAATGTCGTATTTCACAGAACTAGAACAAATATTTCAAAAATTTTTATGGAACCACAAAAGGCCCTGCATAGCAACAGATCTGACTCACTGAGCTGTGCTATTACTTCATGCTCAGTTTCTACAACTGAAGCAGGGTGCAGCCAAGAGGAGGGCCCCAGGAAGGGATTTATAATGGGGTCCAGGACTCGGGGTGTCCAGGAAATATTAGAAAAATGTTTGTAGGATGTCTTCACCCCCACAGGCCTGAGCCAAGGGGGATGGGACACATGGAACAGGGCCATTCAGAGCTGTTTTGGGTAGCAAGAGCTTTGCAGCTAACCCCTGGCATGGTCATTTAACATATCTATAACCTTTAACTGGTTTCATGGATATGTTAAATAGCTGTGGCCCTGCTTTGAGCCAGGGAGATGGGAGTGACTTCCACCCAAGGTGGGACTGGGAAGCAACTCCCCCTGGTTACAGGGCCTTCGTGAGAGCTTGGAGATGATTGGCTCCATGCCATGGGGCCACACCTGCCCAGACTTACTATGGCAGCTCAGAAAAGCTGGAAGAATACGTGGATGCTGGCAGGTGTAACTGACTGTAGGAGGAGTCGGAAATGGGGCTGCAAAGGAAGATGGGCACTGGGATTTAAACCTAGGCCCGGCAGCCATAGAGAAAGAAGAGACCATGCGGCTCTGAAGTAAAGAAGAGACCACGCGGCTCCAAAGTAGTAGGGAGGACCACAAGGTTTTGGGGGAGAAGGAGGAGACCACGCGGCTCCAAAGTAGTAGGGAGGACCACAAGGTTTTGGGGGAGAAGGAGGAGACCACGCGGCTCCAAAGTAAATGGGGAGGAGACCATGCGGCTCTGAAGGAAAGAGTAGAACCACGAGGTTCTGAAGCAAGTAGATAGATAAAGGTCCATGTGGTTCTGAAGTAAAAGAGGAGAACCACGAGGTTCTGAAGTGGGGAAAAGGACCACGCGGTTCTGAGGGAAAGGAAGAGGACCATGAGGTTTTGGAGTGCTTCTTCTTGCCACGCAGCTTAGGCAGCAGGAGAGACTTTGCAGCCATAGAGAAAGGGGAGAGAGGACTCTTGCTGGTGGGCCATGAGAAGGTGCCGCATGGCTTTGGATTAACTGGAGATTGCAACAGCCACACAGCTGATGGTGCCGGGAGCCTGAATCACGGACTTCTACTTCTTTTCCTGAGACACGGTACCCCGGACTGGGCACAGGGAGAGGGAAGGACTGTGCATCTGTGGGTATTCTAAAGGACTTTAGTATCTTATTGAAGACATTAGGTCATTATTCTAAATTTGTGTAACTTTTAAATAAACAATTCCTTTCCTTTTCACCAGTCTCTGGCATTGAGAGACGTCTTTCCTCTGGCGGCGGGCATTGCGAACCTAGCAGGTGGGCGTGGGGGAAGGAACCTCCAGAGACAGAAAGGGGGAATCTTTTCTGTAATAATTTATCGTGAACCACCCCCCCCCCTCTGCTCTGTAACACAACCACTGTAGCCCAGCCTGATCCAGGCAGCTTAATGGGACACTAGAGAAGGGATTCTAAACTTCCTTAAAGGGATGCCTGCTGTCACATACCTCATCTCAAGCCTACCATTCTGGGGAGGTCCTAATCTACTCGTAATTGGGCCTCTAAGAAACTGACAGTACGTTTTGCCTTGGTATACCTAATGAGTGATGTATGCACACATGATGTTGTCTGGACGACTTAAAAAAATATTTTAGATCTTAGTGCAAAGCTCTGAATGACCCAGCATTTCATTGGCCTTATTTCTAATTGTCAGTGGCATGAGAAAATCAAATAATTCCACTTCAAAGGGGCTCAATTCAGCTTGGCTAGTTAAATTCCCTTTTGGACACAGAATTTGATATCTAGATCATTAAGGGAAATCCAGATAAGAAAATAGAAATTGAGAAGTATTAGTTAACTTTCCAGGCTAAAGTAACTCAGTAATATGTGACCAGTCTTGAATTTTGAGCCAGTTCTATCAGAGCCCCAAACCCTAAATCTTTTTGCTAAAGATCCGTCTCAGAGAGTGAGAAGCTAAAGAGACAAAACACCTTGTGTTATAGGGGTAGAAGTGTATGTGTCTACAATTATAAATTTTAGAGCTGGAATTAGCAACAGAAATCATTAGATCTAATTCCTCATTTTACAAATGAGGAAACTGAGGCCTAGAAAGAGTAACTCAGGGTCAGAGCTTTCTTATATCCAATTTCTTAATTTGAAGAAAAATAAAAACAGGAAACCAGTAAAACTGTCATAAAAACTTGAGGATTTTAAAAGTGAAAAAAAGAGGGGAAGGGAGGCTTATAGAAGGGAAAAGAAAGACAGGAATTGAAGAGCAGTGAAAAGTATGGCCTCTGGAGCCAACACTCTAAAACTTAGTTCCGTGTCCTTGGTACTCAATTGCTTTTTATTACTAACTTTATAAAATTGTATGCAGGCCAAGTGCCCTAACAAAGAAGTAAACTATCATAATAAAGATGATAATAAAATAATTATAAATCATCCAGTGTACACTATGTATATAGTCTCACAGTCTTTCTATCAGGTAGCAAGTGGCCGTTTTATAGATGAAGAGACAAGGGCACCAATAGGTGAGACAAACTTGCCCATGGTCTCACAGCTCGTAAATGGTGGAGCCAGGTTCCAGATACTTTGATTCCAGAATTGGACATAGATACTGGACTATCCACCTACTGGAGTACTGGTATGCACGGGCTCTGTCCAGTCTATGCAGGCTTCTTCAGGAGCCTGTCTTTGCTGGTCATATCCACCGTGCCAAGACCCAGAACCCAGGCCTGACAAATGCCACTGTTGAGACAATATACGTAAACAGAAGATAAGGAAACAGAAGAAGTTTCCTTAGAGCAGAAGATATATTCAAATACAAAACAAATCAAAATTAAAAAAAGAGATGAAAATGCTACAGATAAGAAAGGAGGAAACAACAAGTATGAAAATAGATATCATGTAGTAAAGTCATCAGCATCTTGAGAGGACAAGGCTAAGATGATACACCAACATTAGAGGCCAGAAAGACAAGTGCACCATCTAGAGATTGACTAACTAGGTGTCATCATCATTTGCATGCCTCCAGTTGTAGAAGACTTACTCATTTTATCAATGTTAGGCATCAGAGTACTCCATGTCTGTAAATACTCAGCTCTAAATCCATCCATGGAAAACAAAATAACTGGTGGCAGGTCAAATCTAAAAATGAAAACAAAAAGTTAGTTCATTATTTTGATCGTAAAAAATTATATATTGTGTATATATATATACACACACTTGTCTATACTACTCACAATTCTCTAAATTAAAAAAAAATTCTAAGAAAAATTAGTTTTAGGTCAAGTTTTCCTTTCTATTTTTTAAAATGGTTATTTCCCTTAACAATCAGTACTTCCAGTATTTTAGCAATCTAATAAAATGGACATTTTTTAAAAAACGTAAGTCTTATATAATTATCTGGGCCTTTCAACTATGACATCTACTACCCTTTGCCCTCTTGAGTTTAAATAAGTTTGGCTAACTTTCTTTATTTCTACTTAGTCCTTGGCATCGTCTGTCTATGACACCCAGGTACACCATGTCTGAAATTTCTCTGGCCTGGAAAGTTTACGACAAGGAAGTGTGCTATAAAGAAAAGGGAAGGCTGTTGGCCTCAGAAAAACTTAAGTTCAATTCTCAGCTTCATTCTTTACTATTATTTAACCTTAAGTAGTTACCTAACCTCTCAAAACTTGATCCCAACCCACTCATCCAATACTTTGACATCATTACAACATAGCTCATTGGCATGGATACATTGCATTACCTCAAATATATTTGGTATTTTACAATGGTAGATTACATGGAGCTAAGAAAATGTAGTTTTGTAAGAGAGGTTGCCAACACGCAAGCAAACCCTGTCAGCATTAACAAACCCTGACCAGAAACGAGGTCTACATTGTAGACCTCTCATGGTCCTGGCTTTGGCTGGGAGACAAAAGTAATGATTACTGAATGCAATGCTCAAACTCAAAAATTATAAAAATTATAAAAGTTGCAAGTAGTCTACTGTCTTTTGTATATAATTATGATATGAAATTTTAAAATGGTAGTTTATGAAGTGTTTTTATTATTCTAAAGTTCTACATTTTGATTATTCTAATATCTCAAGATATTAATGTTAACCTCAAGAGCATTGCAATCTTTTCTTAGGCCAGTATTTAAGTTAAAATGATAGAAGATAACTTTTGCATTAGATCCAGACAGTCTTTTCTTTAATTCAATATTTTTTACTTTAAAATTTTCTTGTATTTCATACACAAACACACTTTTAAAATTATGTTGTATTGATTATGCTATTACAGTTGTCCTGATTTTTCCCCCTTTGTTCCCCTCCACTCAGCACCCCCCCCATGGCTTTCTATAACTACTTATTTGTACTTCTTAATCCCCTCACCTCTCACCCTTTCTCCTACACCCCCCTCTCTTTATCTTTAACCTTTGGCACTTTAATTATGATGTGTCTTGGGTGAGCCTCTTTGCATCCACCTAGTTTTGGACTCTCTGTGCTTCCTGGACTTGCATGTCTATTTCCTTCACCAAATTAGGGAAATTTTCTTTCATTATTTCTTCAAATAGACTTGCAATTTCTTGCTCTTTCTCTTCTCCTTCTGGCACCCCTTTGAAGCAAATATTGGATTGCGTAAAGTCGTCCCACAGGCTGCTTATACTATCCTTGTTTTTTTCTTGCATTCTCTTTTCTTCTTGTTCTGATTGGCTATTTTTTGTTTCCTTGTGTTCCATAACATTGATTTGAATCTCAGCTTCATCCAGTCTGCTTTTTTTTCCCCTCTAAATTGTTCTTGACTTCAATTAGTGTATCCTTCATTTATGACTGGGTCATTTTTATGCTGTTAATATCCTCACTAAGTTCCTTGAGCATCTTTATGCCTAGTGTTTTGAACTCTGCATCTGATGGATTGCTTATCTCCATTTCATTTAGCTCTTTCTGGAGTTTTGATCTGTCCTTTCATCTGGGCCATGTTTCTTTGTCTCCTCATTTTGGCAGCCTCCCTGTGTTTGTTTCTATGTATTAAGTAGAGCTGCTTTGACTCCGTGTCTTGGCAGTGTGGCCCAAGATAGTAGGTGTCCTGTAGGGTCCAATGGCACAGCCTCCCCTATCACCCAAGCACGGTACTCAAGGTGCGCCCTTCATGTAGACTGAGTACACCTTCCTCTTGTAGGGGAGGCTTGATTGTTGTTGGCAGATCAATGGGAGGGGTTTATCCAAGCCAGTCAGCTACAGGGATTGGCTGTGACCACTTGCCACCAACTTCCACCCTCTGTGGAGGATCAGCTGTGCAGGGGAAGGGTGTTGGTACTCCAACATGGTCTGTAGCCATCCACTGAGTGCATTGGCACTGGAGTTTCCTGGGTGCAGGCCAAGGTCAGCCTCCACCTGTGTTTTGCCTAGGGCCACCCTGCCTGAGTTATAAAGCCATCTGAGATGGCTACTACTTGTGCTGGGCTTGGAGACATCCAGGTGAAGCCAGGCTGTAAATCTAGACTACTATTTCTGGGCCTGGGGCTCACTGAGGTCAGCTGGTACTTGTTTGTTCACATGGAAAAGCAGCTTGGGTGGGCTGGTAATCTGGGTGGGGCAGAGTCTCTGGGGATCTCCAGGGCAAGTCAAAGAGTGTTAGCCGAGCTGATGGAATCTTAGACGTGGCATCAGTCTGTGAGCTCTGTGAGGGGAGGGCCCAGAAAAGAGACAATGGCCTCTGCTTGCCTTGATGCCAAACACCTCAGCCATCTCCTGCAAGCCACTGGTGCCCCTGAAGCTGCTTCCCCTGAGCTGCAGCCCAGAGGGAATGAGTCTGAGTCGGTGAGTCTGTGTGTGGGTTCTTTAAGAGGAACTGTTTGGGGCTCCAGAAGTTTCTTCTACCAACTCAATCTTCACTGGTTTTTGCAGCCAGAAGTTGTGGGGAGTAATCTTCCTGGCACTGGAACCCTGGGCTGGGGGGCCCAGTGTGGGGCTGGGAGTTCTTGCTCTGGAGATATCCCTCCTGAATCTTTATCTACCACAGGTGGGTGTGGGACCAGCCTGTTCCGCATCTGTGCCCCTCCATTGAGATTTTGCTTCCTGGCATACGCTCAAACGTTTGGCTCAAGAAAACCTATAAAACTTTTCTATAGGCTGGACATTATTTTGTTGACAATTCTCCCATGAAATTACCTGAACTTTATTATATGATTATTATTCCAATTTTATAGATGAAGCTCAGAAAAATGACTAGTGCAAAGTCCCACAGACAAAACCAGGACTCAGACTCAAGTCTCTTTTTTTTCCTAAATGTGTTGCTCTTCCACCCAGAAGCTGCTGAAGAGGGCAGCTAGATCTGAGGGTTGGGTTAGACAGAAGTAGCATGGTACAAAAATGCAGTATCCACCCCCATTTAAAAAAAATTGAAATAAAGCTATCTAAAATGCCTCCGCCAAGTCTTCCTATTTCCTAATTCCTTTCTCCCTCTTCTACCCCACTGACATCCTTCCACTGCTTGGGCCAGAAGAGTGAAGTAGATCAAGGGCAGAAGGGGCAACCAGAGGACAGGAAATCCGTTCTGCCTGGGAGATGATGGGGGGGCGGGTTGCCAGGCCTGGGCAGTTGGAGAAGCGGCCATCATAACCATGTGGAGGAGATGCATGGGAGGAGTGGGAGTGAGGGGTGTTACCTCACAGGTTCATCGCCCATGCCCACCTGACAAAGTCCCCCTCAGCTCTTCTCAATGTCCACCTTTCACTGTGGGGCCTTCCATGGACAATCTCTTTCCCTTCCCTTGGTAAGAATAAGTTTGGCATGTCAGGAGGTTAACAGAAAAGAATTCTGGGTGGGGTAATGTAGATCTGAATTCCAGTGTTGACCAAAGGACCTTGGAAATGTTAATATAAATACTTCAATCAATTTTGAAGGCATTTTTTAAAGACACAAACATAATAAATTAATATAAAAGTGCTTTGTAAACAGTAAAGCAAACAGAAATCATTTAACAACTTGAGTCATACGGAATCTGATCTTTTTTTGTTTTGGAATATAAACAGTGAAGGAAATTCCACCCTGCCTCTCAGCTCCTTCTCTCGTTCCCACGTGCCATCTGTTCACAAGAAATAAAATTTCCCGTATCGTACTCACCCTTCTGGACACTGAGGCGGCAGGTGTGTGCTGCAGTTTTCCTTGACCCAGGGGGTTTCTCCTGGAAAGCACAAGATCAGCATCTTTAGACCCCTGCACCACAGACAAGAAAGAGAAACACACATTCTCTTTCTCTATAGTCTGGGAAGATGCACAAGATCTTCCCAGACTATAATTCGTGTTACTGCAATGAGAAAATTCTTCCAGAACGTGCTACATGTTATTTTATATATTGGCAAGCTCAGTGCCTCGAGCGATTTGCACAGATCAATAATCTATACTGACCGAATGCCAGGAAACTGATCTTTACCAAGATAAACAAATGGGATTCCTTTAGCTCTAGGCAAGGGACAATTCCTTTGTTTTTTTATTAATAATTTTTTTTACCCTCAAGGACAATATTTTTCTGTTAGAAGAAAACAAGTTTAACAAATACAGCTATACAATCTAAAAAAGAGGAAAGATGGCATTTAAAAAAAAAGAAACAGCTAATGATAATAATTGATAGAAATTGGGGGAAATTGAACATATTTTTAAGATCTTAACTAAAACATTCTTATTCCATAAATGTTTGTTTATAGAACATTCCAGTTAATTAATAAAGTATAAATGATAGAATATGAACATCATCATTTGCAAACCCTCATGGATCTAGGCAATGATCATCAGTAGCTAACATCTCTCCCCAAACAGACAAGTAGACAAGCTGTGACTCCTGCTGGAAGTAACGCCCCCATCTACTTGCAAAATAAACAAATTGTACCTGAATCTGAACAGTCCTCAGGTTCTAACTACCAGTTTGCAGGGGAAGTAGGTGATGACAAACTACCTATCAGAGAGGATGCAATCTGCACACCCAGACTGGAAACCTCTGCAAGACCACTGACCCCATTTCTCTAAAATGTACATTGCTAGCGGAAAAAAGAGGAAGGGCAAACCTGCTTTTAAAGGACTTGAAATATATCAGCCAGTTGCCATGTGTGGAGTCTATTTGGATCATACTTCAAAAAAGCTTTTAAATAAATATTATGAAACAGATAATATTGAACACAATGAATATTTGATGACAAATGATTTTTAACTATATTTCAGATATGTTGATGGTATTGTAATTTTGTCAAGTCCTCATGTTTTTTAGATGCATACTGAAAATATTTATGGATAAATTATATTAACTCTAGAATTTACTTCAGAATAATCTAAAATTTGGGGAGAGGTTGGGGGAAATAAAAGTATACTTTGTTAAGAAAAGATCCAAAACTTGAAAATAAGCAAAAAGAGAACTGATCACTAAATTTCACTTCAATGTCACACTGGAAATTATCTTTAAAAGCCCATATATGGATTATCCAGTTACCTAGGAGTATGTACCATTATCTTGCTTATTCTTTACTATTCATTTTATAATACAATAAGGGTAGCAGTTCACTGGTAGAAAACTAATAGCAGTATAACTGATTCTTGTTTGATAACAACTAAATTGTCCTAGAGAAATGCAGATCAATTCTGTACCATCAGAAGTTAGCTTTAGTCATTTTGTTCCAACGTTCTTTCAGTCTCATATATACTTCGTCTCTTTGACTCCCCTGAGCAGCTGAACACCCCAGTTGGTTATCTTATTAACACGTTCATAAATCTTTGACATGTTTACTTTACATTCCCATCAGATTCATGTTTTTATCTTTATGAAAATTGTACTGTGTCAATGAGACAAGACTGGCCAGGAATTAATCACTGCTGAAGCGAGGTGATGAATGTATGGGAAAGCATCAGACCATTCTCTCCTGTGTTTGTTAGAAATTTATCACAAAGTTTTTTAAAATTCTAAACTTAAAATTGAGCATTTGGTTTCATGCACAAAAATTATTAAAATCCCATCAGGTCATTGTCTGAAGATCTAATTTTGGCAAAAAATCATTTAAAATCTTTAAATATAATGTGTTAATCCTTAGAGTGAAAAACACTTTTGTTTAAAAAAGAAACTAAAATTAGTAAGTAGCAAAGCACCCAATTAGTGGTAATAGTAAATTTCAATCCTGCTGATAACAATTACTTTTGTTTCTGTGAAATTATGTGATATTATGCAATGAACCCAGTGGAAAAATTTGCCACGTGACCTGAGGACTAGTCTTGAGATAAAAATTAAGATTTTCAAAACTGGAGTTGGAGGCAGGAAGGAGAACACAGAGCACAGAGGCAATGTGGTCACTGAACTTGGCAGAGAAATAAGCAAACTAGAAACTATATTTGTGTTTAGAAATTTAGAGGAACTTTTAATGGTACAATATTCATTCTATCAAATACTATATCAAAATATCAAACAATTATATTTTTCTTTCTGATTGCCCTTTTTAACTAATTTTCAATTACATTTTATGTAAAAACAGATTCATCTATTAGTGCAAAACCTATTTTCTTTAAAGAGATTATATAGTTAATGTTTCTACTTCAACATTTTCCTCCTATTTAAAAAAATCAGAATTCAACCTAAACTCTTTTTATGCCTAAAAATATTGAAAGTGTACATTAGTTGGCTGAGTTGGGTTTGGTGTTATGAAAAAGGGGGTTTGTAGCTTGAAGCAATTCTTTGTTATGTGTATATGTGCATTTTGGTAAATCCCACCAGATGTTCAAAAGGATTGGTGATGTTTTTAGAAATTGACATCACTTATAATGTGGCAAGTGAGTGGAATCAGAAGTTGAATAATCTGGAGTCTAATCTTGACTTTGCATTGACTCCTGAGGCTCCTCAATAAGTAATTTAACCACTCAGGACCCAGTTGTTTCAACAATGAAATTGGTTTAACAAACTGATATTTGGGCCAAATAACTTTTCATGATGTTTTATCCATTGGATCTTCCATCTGGTGTCTCAAACCACAAGTATGTCATTGGTCATTGGACTGAAAAAGTCCTTGCCACATGGTCATTGGACTGAAAAAGACCTTGCCTTACAGACAAACAGGAAATTCTAATCTTTCTCTTCTCTCTTATAATATCTATGTTATGAGCTTGCTTCCTCTGTAGTGCACAAACCACATTTCTTCCCACAGTAAGCACATTTTGTTTTTTGTCCTCTATGGAGTCCTTCTCTGTCTGGTTTTAATTTTTGCAGCCTAGACCAGCTCTGGGGGCACCGAGCTCACAGAGGTGAAATGGATCGGCATCCTCGGCTTACCTTGGCAAACACTCTTGTAGTCTGCACAGCAGTCCTTCCTCTGCAAACAGTCATCTGAGCAAGAGCAAAGGCTGGATTCTAGTCTCTTCTCCCCACAACGAAACTTATTGCATGTCCATATTCGAGCTGTGAAATTACATGATTTGGTTTTGACCATTTAACTTATTTTAAGTATCCAATACCAAAATGTATAAATTCCCTGAATTTCTCCTTGTACTATTACATAATCAAATTCTTGGTTTACCTGCATTAATAAATGAAAATACATAATACAAATGAGAGGCACTCTACCACTTTTCTTCATTCGGCATGGGTGGTGGAGAGAACTGCAGCTTTAAAAGCTGTAGCTCTGGTCTACATAGCATGTACACCTGAGTTGGGAGAAAATCTGAACACTGGCTCTACCCGCACCCAAAGATAAGATGACAAACTAGTAACACATGAGTGATGTTGTCACCCAAGAGCAACTTTGCCCAGCCTTGTCTAAGGACAGGCAGCAAGGAAGGGCCAGTGACAACAGAAGTAACAGGAACACAGTCAGGTATGTGAGGACGTGACAGGTCAGGGGACCTCCTAAGCTGAGAGTGACAGAAGTGGTAGATCAGCACCTCATCATGTCACCAGTGTTCTCCCAGGCTAAGCACTAACATATGAGATAGTCTGAACAAATCTCAATGCTAAAAACAACACGAAGCTAGACTGAGGCTGCTTCCTGGTGATACCTGGTAGGAAACAATAACTAAAATCAACATCAGCCCTGGGCTTAGACAAATATGTTGAATAGGTGACTGCTGTGTGCTTCCTTAAGCACTGAGTTCTCTACTCCCTATTGCGTAGAAAGATCTTTGGAAATTAAGTGAAAGGAATACAAATCTTATCTATACTAGGTTACTCCTCACTCTCTTGCCTTTTTCAGAGAGGATAACCTAAAGAGGTCCATCATTTTTGTTTTCTTTTAAGATTTGATTTATTTACTTTCAAAGAGGGAGAAGGGAAGGAGAAAGAGGAGGAAACATCAGTATGTGAGAGATACATTGATCAGTTGCCTCGCACACACCCCCAGCCAGGGACCTGGCCCACAACCCAGGCATGTGTCCTGACTGGGAATGGAACAGGCCACCTTTCAGTTCACAGGCCAGTGCTCAATCCACTGAGCCACACCAGCCAGGGTAGGCGCTCCATGATTCTAATCTTCCCTCTCCTGGAAGCACTAGACGCCCCCTCCACCTTCCCTGATTTCTTAGGAAATTAAATGTTGCAATTGCTTCTTCTACCTAGAGAACAGTGTTTTTCTCAAGTTCTGTTCTGTGGAGCACTGGCAATAGAATCACCAAGAATCATCAGCTTTCCATGTTAGCCTTATGCACAATAAAATCTGAAAATGACTGCAAATGAAACTAAATATGATGATTAACTTAAGTCACAGCAAAACTCCATGGGAACTTACATAACGATACAGCATTTCATCTGCTGAAAACTTATTCCTCAACCTCTGTTAACTAAAGTGTGGACTCTGTGTCCATCACTGTAAATGGGGAAAGGATAATAATAGACCCTCTATACAAGGTGTTATGGGTTGAATTGTGACAATCACCCTCAAAAAGTTCAAGTTCTAACCCCCGTGACTATGAATGAGATCTTACTTAAAAAGGATCTTTGCAGATAATCCAGTTAAAATGAAATCATTAGGGTGGGCCCTAATCCAGTACGACTAATAAGAAGGAACCAACCATATCAACAACTAGATCTTGGACTTTCAGTCTCCAGAACGGTGTGAAATGAATTTCTATTGTTTAAGCCACCTGGTTTGTGGTACTTCATTATGTGGCCCTAGCAAACTAGTGTACAAGGTGTACGGTGAGCATTTGGACATGCATTAAGGATAGCACAACCAACGTGATAATAAAGCTATTCTCGGAATTCGTACTTGATTCCACACAGGTGTCTTCAAAATCCCAGCAGCAGTCACCTCGGTCTTTACATCCCACATCACACCTGCAGCCATCCAGTGCTCTATATGAGGAATCAAAGCATTTTTTCCTGCAGCTGCCTGTAATGAAAATAAGGAAACCAGTTCTTGGAATCTCGTGGCTAAATGGCAGAAGCACATTAGTACTTAGCACAGACTAGGAAAGACAGACACATAGAGAATTTTTATTATATGATCTCTCGGTGCAGCGATAAATAATGAGTGATACATAACGAGTGATTTTTCCCAAGACCCCAGAGAGGTTCTAAACTTGGAGACAGCAGGTACTATTAGGCAGGGGTAGGAGAGACACTCAAAGGCTAAATATAGTGGAATGGATTGAAAGTCTGGATATGGAGCAGTGACTACATCCACCCCACCTGCCCCTGTAGAATAGAAGGATCATTATCTGGAGCAATTTAGGAAGAGGAGGTTTTGTCACAGAGACAGTAGACATAGAGGATGGCTAATGATGAGAGAAGATGAACAGACCTTACTCTTCAATGTGAACAGATAGTTACCAGATATTTGAGCATAAAAAGACAAAGACCAAAAAAAGCCCAAAAGACCATAAAAGACAAAGACCAAACCAAACAAGAAAAAGAAAAATCTTGGTTGAAAGAAAACAATGCAGGGAGCATAGGAGTTAAACACACTCACATACACACACAGGCACAGCTAATATTGAGATCCTCAGAAAAGAGAAGATATTGCATCCAGGGAATAAGAAAGAGAGATACAGTTTTTTTAAAAAAGGAATAACATTCAGGGTGGTCTTGGAAATAAAAACATGGGGACAGTCACAGAAAAACTTCAATAGAAATGTGTGGCAGATAGAATTATAGTCCCCAAAAAGATTCCATGTCCCAATTCCTGAGACCATGAGTATGTTGCCTTAGATGGCAAAGTGACTTTGCAGATGTAATTAAGGCTACTACTTAGTTGACCATAAAATGAGGTGGTGCCAAAAAGTGAAAACAAAGAATATGGAGATGATATTATTTTAAAAAATCATATTATAAAATTTCCCTGAATGGAAAAATATAAACTACTACTTCAAAATTGCCCACCAAATTTCCCAGGGCAAAACTCACACCAAGGGATCAACGGGAATAAAGAGATCTTGAAATTTCCTAAGAAAGTTCGTGAACAATTGATAAAAGATCACACATCAGAATAGTATCAAATTTCTTATAAGCAACACTGAAAGCTAGAAGACAGGAAATTAATGTCTTCAAATTTCTGGAGGGGAGTTATTTTCATCTCAGAGTTCAATTATCTAACCAAATAGTCAAGTATTAGGTTAGGATGATGAAGATGTCTTGAGATAGGCAAGAACTCAAGTTAAAGGTTGTATGCATTCTATTTAGGAAGCTACAGATGGATGTTTTTCAGCAAAATGAGGAAGTTAAAAGGGAGAGAGATCGAAAAGTTATAAGATCCAGGGTTGGTTGGGATGCACGCTGAAGGTAAGGTAGGCTGGAAAGCAATCATCTGGGACTATTTACCCAAGTTAAAATATAAACCTTAAGGCCCTAGAATTCCATTCTTGAGTACATGATAAAGCAAACCTCACATAGGTCCAATAGAGAACCTGCAGAATTTATGTACATTAAGAAATTAAAGCCAACCTCTTCCAGCACTGGGAGAGGGCATAGGTCAAATGGCATGCTGGATCTAAGTCAAAGAATACTAAGTAGTAAGCAGGTAGATACATATGAATAGATGCATGCATAGCAATTAAGATGAGTCTTTAAAAATGTTCAGTGAAAAGGTAAGAAAAAAAAGTTTATATACCATTTACACAAAAGGCCTTCAGTGTCTGTCCATCCAGGACTTCCCCCCTAAAGCCAGCCCCATATATCCAACTATCTTCTTGACTTCTTGACCTGGACATCTAGTATATATTTCAAATTTAACATATCCAATTCTGAGCTCCTAATTATTCTCCCCAAACCAGCTTCTTCTACAATCTTCCCCAACCTAATTATGAAAGTGCCATTATTTTCAGACGTTCATGACAAAAGTCTCAAGGCCATTCTTTAAAAAAATTTTTTTTTAAATATGTTCATTGATTTAGAGAGACAGGAAGGGGGAGAGAGAGAAAGAGAGAAAGAGAGAGAGAAACATCAATCAGTTGCCTTCCGTAAATGCCCTGATGGGAGACTGAACCTACAGTCTAGGTACAAAGGCCGACCCCCCAAAATGGAGTTATCCTCTGGAGGGCAGACCCCTGGTAGTACTGGCTTCTCCCACTAGGCGAGTGTTCTAGGAACCCGTCTGTATCAGTGTACCAGCTGGTGTTGTGAGAGGCCACAATAGGCTTCAGTGATTTTTTTCTGAAGACTCTTTCAACATGTTTGCCCATTTCCTGATGGGTGGTTTACGAGCGCACTTGCCCACACTTTACTGAGTGTTCAGTAGTTTTTGACCCCTGAGCCCCACCCTCCCTATTCACTGGATCTCACCCTGAGCAACATTTTTGGGTTTTTTTGTTTCCCTGGATTAAAAAAGGGCCTCAAAGGGAAATGTTTTGTTGATGTGGAAGAAGTGAAACAAAAAACTTAAGAAATACTAAAAGGCATCAAAATTGACGAGTTCAAAAATTGTTTTGAGCTGCTATGAACATTGGGGTGCATAGATTCTTTTGGATTGGTGTTTCAGGGTTCTTAGGGTATAATCCCAGCAGCGGAATTGCTGGGTGGACATTGAAATTAAGAACATTGTAACAATAGCCAGAGGGGAGTGGGGAGAGGGGTCTATAGGAGCTACTATAAAGGACACAAGGACAAAATCAAGGGGGAGGGTAGAGGTGGGGGAAGGAGGTGGGACTGGCTGGGGTGGGGTGGAGGGATGGGGAGAAAATGCAGACAATTGTAACTGAATAAAAGTAAATAAATTAATTTAAAAAATTTGAGCAGTGGAAAAAACATCTAGATGGGTATATTGCATCAAATGGAGACTACTTGGAAGGTGACTTAAGTTTAAACATGTAAGAATAAGTACACAATTTTTTATAAATAAATTCTGGGGGGTTTTGGGTTCCCCCCTCATATGTGTCCTGACCAGGAATTGAACCCACAATTTTTTGGTGTATGGGACAACACTCCAACCAACTGAGCCATGCCAGCCAGGGCTTAAAGTCATTTTTGAGTCCTCCCTTTCTCACCCTATATCCAGGTCAATAAAATCTCTCTCCCACATCAAAAGATACTCAGAATCTAACTATATCTCACCAGCTACACACTATCACCCTAGTCCAAGACATAAAACGTATCTGTTATTACAATTACTTCCTCATTGGTCTCTCTTCTTCTCATTGTTTCACTCTGCCATTTGTTAATAATATAGCAACCTAAGTAGTAATATTGAAAAGCAAACACAGCATGTCATTCCTCTGCCTAAAACCTCCAATCACTTCCCATCACACCCAGAATGAAAACCAAAGACCACACTTTGACCAACCGATCTTTCTTTGACCTGACTGCTCTTTGTTTCTCATTTTGACTACCCTTCTTCTAGTCCTCCCAAGTTCTAGCTCAATGTTCTCCTTTCTATTCTTGAAGTTAAACTTGCCAGGCAAGCTCCAGCTTCAGGCCATTGCCCTTGTTATTTTCTCTTGCCTGAAATGTTCTTATATAAAATATCCTGGTTCTCGTTCATTTCCTTCAGCTGTTTACTCAAAAGTTATTTCACACATACACCCCATCTCACCCTGACTCAATAATCCATATTCCTTTTTAGAGTTTTACTTATTCCTTAGCACTTTCCCTAGAGTATTATATGTATTTTGCCTATTTATACTTTTATTGTCTGTCTTCCCTGCTAGAATGTAAACTCTCTGAAGGATTTTTGTTTCTTTACCACTGTATTAGAATTATATTAATTAGAATAGTATCTAGTTATATTAATTAGAATAATATCTAGCCCATAGTCAGTGCTCACTTGTTAAAGAATAAGTAAAAAAAAATACATGCACATAAAACAATAAATTTGTAAGAACATATACAAATGCGAAATAGAAAAACTACTTTAAAAATTCACACTAGAAAAAACATATTGTCCATAAAAAGTGGGTTAATTGGAGCAAAGAATGGCGAGAATGGTCCAGGGTTGAGGGTAGGAGACAGTTGTGGTGGGTGAATGAGGGGATCAGTATGGTCAGCACACTGGTGAAGAGGGGCTGGAGTTCAATCCCCATGCGTTGGGGCGATGGGGGTGTGGGGGGGCGGGGCAGCGGAAGGGAATGATGCCTCATAAGGGCTGACAGACCAAGAGAGGAGGAAAAGAACACAGAACAATTACTTTGGGAAGCCAGCCAGTAGGTGTAGCACTATCGGAAGGAAGTCAAAGAACTGGAGACTTTCTTCAGAGACTAGTATGTGCCTCTTGCCATTAAAGATAATTTGTGGGATAAAATAACCCGGAAATGATGCCCACCTGGTACACTAACATCAGAAAACCACTGCCAAAATGGCAAGCCAACATTCGCTAGATCTAACACGGGCACTGTAGTTCAGAAACACAACAGGCAAGTGACCAAGCAAAAACAGTAATTTTGCAGGTAATGTCCACCTTTTCAGTTGTACTGTGTTTTCATGTTACCCTAGGGGTACTGAGTGTGTGTGAATTGTCAAGTGGAAGCAACTGGAAAATTGTCAGCCAACCTCACCAAGAATCTCCCTCATAAAGAAGTGATAAGACTTGCCCCACAGGAGTCATGGTAGAAGTTAATCAACCAAATTAAAATTAAAAGGGGAATAAATTATCTAACATTTGACTTTATACTTCCCATTAGTAAAAGTACCAAAACAGTGCATAGTCAATTGTAAATGGATTATTTACTGTTCTTACTAATGAGGTGTTTTGGGAAATGTATCTCCTTTTTTTTTTCCCCTTGCTTCTTATGGGAAAAAGAAAAAAATGTGACGCTTTTATTCTGCACTATATTTCAGGAATGCGGCTCTGCCTAACCAAAAAATCTCGAGATTTCAGGGAAAGCACAATACTCAGGTGACATCAAGATGCAGGAGAGGTAGCAGGAGGTCCTGGGAAGGGAGCAACAAAGAACTTTGGCCAAGTTTACTATCAGATATTCAGGATTAGAGTAGGAGTTGGGTCAGGAGTCTTTAATCCAGCTATCAAAGTCCTCTAGGAAGGTAAGGAAAAGTGAGGATAAAATACTAGATGATGTGTATGACTCTCAAAGGAGCAGAGGGGCGAGGGTGAAGAATAAAGTCCAGCAATGACCTAAACAATGCGAATCACAGGTTGGGCTCCTGATAAGAGGAGTTAGGAGACGGAGAACCCAGAAGGAAGGTGCTACCTGTAAGAAAGAGGAGACTCAGGTGAGAAGCGGTACATGTTTTAACCGGTGAAGGTAAGGAGAAAGAAGAAATAAAGAAATGCTTTGAGAAAATGCTGAGTGGTGTACCTTGCTCATCTCGTTGCCCAAGTCCAAGTTTCAGGCCTAATCCAAGTGTCACAATCACCAACAAAACGAGAAGAACCTACCACAAAAAATGAAAAGTAACCTTCATATATATACAAAGATCCAGATAACTGTTTCCCTCAGTGAATTCTAAGGGCACACAGTGCTCTGGTTATGCATAATACACGACCCAACAATGACAGAGGTACATAGTTTTATTTAATGCCAGACAATAAGCGAGGTTTGGGAAGAAATACCATTTAGTACAGATCTTCAAATCTAAATACATTAGTCCCAGTTAGCTTAATCCTAAAGTGAGTTAAACACATGAAGCCATGGGAGCCATTTACCTTTGCCCATTTTTCTTTCTTAACTAGACAACTGTTTGAAGGTCATTTATCTAAAACAAACAAACAAACAAAAAACCTCTTCTAAAACCGTGAAGTCGCTAACAACCTCATTCTTATGGGTAGGTTCTCCCCCTACCCCACTCTGCCCATCAGAGGACAATGAGAATATTTAACATAAGTAAAAATGTAGTGTCCAAATAGTAAGCTGGTATATAATCTGCTTTAATATACAGCTCAAACAAAAATGATGTAGCACAATTTGGAAGCTACGTGACCGAAGATTGTGTGTGCCATTTATTATCACCACTGCTGACAAAGCTCTTCAAAGTAGTGGACTTTACATTATGACTAGTGTTAGGCTGTGGTATAATTAAAGAGAATTCTTCCCTCTCGCCTCTTTCCCCATCCATTAAGTCTAATGATAAGCAAAGTGGATGATAGAGTCTGAATACTGTATATTGCCATAAAGCATATTAATGCAACAGATGCACAGATCCCGTAGGAAGTAACTTACAATCCCAGTAACCTTTGCTGTAGTTTTTTCTTTTACAAATCACTTTCATGAAAAAAAAAAAAACCCCACAACATCAAAATCAACCAACAAATTAATATATCTAACAAACACAACTCTCCTATGAAGTCTTCAAGTTCACCCAAGGTTCAGTAACCTTCCGGCAGGCATTCATTTGATGGAGAAGAAAAGGTCAACAGAAACATTTAATAAATAACATCATTATCACGTAGTCCATTGTTATGATGCTCAAAAGCCTCTGGTGACAGGACTAGGAGTACTACAAGGAAATAGAACGCTGGGAAACTTTCCTGTGGTAAACCTCATGCATCATAGATTTACGAGTTGACATATTTCCGTGAACATCTTTAGTCCTTGGCAGGTCAAACTTGCTGGAGAAATAAGCAACGGCTAGCTGACTTTGTACTTTTTGTATACATTTATGGCTTGCCCTCTGCATTATTCTGTAAGCCCCTTGAGAGTAAGGCGTGTTTTTAATCTCATATAATTATTTACTCTAAAAATGTAATTCTGAATAAGCACCTTGATACTGAGATGCCTAGATATATCAGACTATCTCATGCTATCTACAAAGTGGAGAGGGGCCTCCAAAATTCACTGAGAATCCAACACTGGGCTATAGCTTGGCTGAATAAAGAGTGCTGGAAACACAGTAGATACCTTAAAATTTTTTAAATGAAATATTAAAATCTGGAAACATTAGGGTACCTTTGAACTATGATTATAAAGTATTGAGCATCTATTATATGTCCTAATAAACCACTAGAAGGATACAATGGTGTATAAACAATGCATACATTTTGCTCCCAAGGAGTTTATAATTTCCTGAGTTTAACAATATGGTAAATATAATGAATAGCAATATGAGCTAAAAGCATTGCTGCCAAGTTCCAGGAGGATAATAAACAAGTAAAATATGTTGAGGATTTACTTCACTATAATCACTGAGTTCCATGTTTACACACATCGTTCAATTTATTCCTAGAAACAATGCTTGAGCGACAGAGATGGTGGCGACCTTCACTCAAGGAAGGAATGTGGGAGAACACGGCAGCAGGATGGCTGTGGGGAAATCATGCCGTAGGTTTGGGCTTGAGGTACTGGATGAAGAGCCGGAGAGGAGGCACTTGAAATTGTGTGACAGAAACTCAGGGAGAGGTCAGAGCTAGGGACTTGGGACTGTAGGTTCAGAAAAAAATGACTCTTAAAAAGATAAAAGATGAGTTGTCTGAAGATCTTTGGCTAGGACTTCGTGAAAGACTGTTGTGAATTGAGAAGAAAGATATCAACGGAGAATACAGATAAGAAGAAAAGTCATAAAAATGGGAATTTTAATGTCATCAAAGAAGCAAAAGGAGAGAATAATTCAAAATGAGAAAACACTGAGCAACATCTATGTATTGTTGCCATAAAGACTCTGGAGCAGGACAGGGGTGGACTGGCTTTCGAGGGGTGACTTCATAATAGTGAAAGCAAAACTAAACAACAGGGAATGGTTGAATAGTGAGAAAGCCAAAACAACAGCAACCACTAGTGCCCCTCTTCCTGAAAGTTTAATGCTGCAAACAAAAAAGAGTGTGATAAAATCAAGAAAAGGTTTTTTGTAGTTTTTGTTTGTTTGTTTCTTTGTTTTATTTTTAGGACAGGAAAGAACAAGAAAGAGAATATAGGAAAAGAGATTAATTCTAGGAGGGAAATAAAACAGGATAAAATCAACAGTCTGGTAAAGGCTATAAGATACAGTGCTTTTAATTTCTGTTTCTGGTCTTAAAATATTCACGCAATAAAAATGTGAATTGGCAAGGAATTGCAATCATATGAAAAGAAATGCTGCAAAGTGTTTTGGCACAGACCCTGACTTTTCAGTTTGATCAAATATTCATTTGTTGTTACTCAAATGTTTTTACTTGTAAAATATGAATAAGCTATTAACTGCCTTAGAGTTGTCACAAAACTGAACACAATTATTTAAAACTTTACATTTAAATAGTAACACAAATAAATATGAAGAGAGTATCATTTAACATTTGACACAAAGCTACAATAAAGTAAAATAAAAAATAAATTGTACTTACAATACAAATTATTTTATATTTCTTAACAGTGCTCTTCTTAACAGTCTCTTCCACTTGTAAAGTCATCAGAGAATCCATTGGTTTTCAGCTGCATAAACCTGTTTTAGCAGAGACAGATTACTCCTTCCTCTCTCTAGTCTGGCAAGGAGTAACTGTAGCGAGCATCGGACACCAGCCAAATCCACACCCTCCATGCAGTTTAGACTTTGGAATAGGTTGCCTGCATCACACGGATCTGAGCTCACACTCTGAGTTACCTGAACCTTGGAAACCTCATGATTCCTGTCCCCTTAACTTTAGAACAGCCTGTACCTTCTTGGTTCTGAAACCTTCACTCTGAATATTTTAATGCTTTATGGCCAAGAACACCTGTGCTCTGCAAGGCAGCTAGTGTTACATTACATCCCCCACCAACCATACACATTCTTCATATTTTACAAGGTCCCTGTGTCCACAGAATTCAAGAAACTTCTCTAAAATCACAGGAAGCTCACCCCTTGCTGTCTCAGGAAAGCCCAAGGAGCCCGCCACCATCCACTTCTTAAGTCTCATCAATCTGTCCTTCCTGGTTCTAGCACCAGAGCAGGGTAGTAGTTGGAGAAACCAGACTAGGAGAGTTCAGAGGAACTCGACACATTGAGGAGGGTGGTGGAGATGGGGCAGATGCCAGGCTCAAGTCCAGCAGCAGGAAGGAGTTCAACAAAGCATGGAGAGCTCAAATAACATGGCAGGGTTGGGTGAGCAGGTGGCCAACTACAATAAAGGACCCATCATGGGAAAAAGGCAGCAAAACCTGCAGGGAGATTAGTGAGCATACCTTGCAGGCAGGTAAGCAGTTGGTATAGGAAGAACAGATGCTAGTCCTTGACAAGTGGAGATCCAATATTGAAGCTGAACCTAGAACTAGCTGTCTTGGTGGGACTGGTGTTAGCAATGACAAATAGGAGTCTAGAGGCAATGGTATATAGAAAGAGATGAGGCAAAACCTCAGCATGGACTACAGAACTCAAGTTTTTGAAATTGAAATATACAGTAAGTGTCTCAGTTATTAGATATCCAAATGATAGAGTTACTGCATGTGTGTTGATATCAGTTATTTTGCAGTACCTATGTATGTGAAAAACATTTTCCAAGGTGAGATACATAATATCTCATCTTTGATGAGCACGGATGAACATTTTAATCAACATGTAGAAAGGAAACAGTAATTTTGACCCTCAAAGAAAATGTTATTCCCCAAACCTGGGGTGGGGCATGCTCTATTGTTATATTTTGAATTTTATCAATAAAAATTGATGAAAATTTGTTTTCTCTCTTACTATATACATACACACCTCTTTGACTTCATACACATACCTATATAACATTTTTGGTGTTGCCTCTTGGCCCACAAAGCTTAAAATATTTACTAATGGGCCCTTTGCAGTATTGCTGATCCCTGATCTATTCCCTTAATTCTTCCAAGTCTCAAAGCCTCTCAACTAATGTACTTACCCAAAGAAACCTGCATTAGCTTATCACTTGACCCATATATTAGTACCTCTAGTGACTAAGACAGTGAGAACCTGACCCAATGCCTCCTGTGGCATCACAGCCAACATCTCCAAGGCTGGCCACGGCTCCTGGAGGACAGCTTCTCTTACCTGCCATCAAGCGCAGCAACCTGCCCAACTAGTGTTAGAATGCCAGCAGCCATCTCTTGTTCACTTCAAAACTCAGAAATAATTTTATTTCCAAAAATGTTGTAAGCTTTTGTAGACTCTTCTTGTTTTTAATGTTCTCATTCATGATTCATCAAATCATCATGAATGAGCAGACCTCATTCATGATTCAAATTCTAGAGATATCCGCAGAAGACACATCTAAAACCACGGTGCCACCATGCTACCTGAGTTCTCCAAGGCTGGGCCCCACGAGTCCCAGTTCATGAAGGTATAGGCTGTGGGTTCATTTTAGTTCTTGAACCCTGGCAGAAACTGGGTTATTTGCAAAACATTTCAAACCCCTCCCCATCCAAAAAAAAAAAAACCCACAAAAAAAACACTTGCATCCCCTCTGGAATGTCAGCTCCACGGGGGCAGAGGCCAGGTTAGTTTAGGCTTGTCCTTGTCTTCCAGGGTCTAGTACAATGGCCAGCACTTCGAAGCCGTTCAATGAACACTTGCTGAATAGCCTTGGAGGTCTAAGTGTAGCTCATAAATGGCTAGCAAAACAAGTTGTTATAGATTATAGTAACTTTAAAGGATAACTTTATATGTGATCCAAATCTTTCTCTACATCCAGTATTTCAGAAATAGCTGTTTCCTCCAAGGAAGCCTCGCCCATGAAGGAATGCGACTTTACATGCTTTTATTCAATCTGGGGTAACAAATAATAAGTGGGTACCTCCAAGCCCCAGATTTTATGCCAGGTGTTCAGAGATGCAAAAATGTTTAGTTTCCATATCTACTCTAAACAGCTTTAGTCTGATAGAAGAAACAGACATTTTTAACCACAATACCATGTGATTTGGGCTATACTGTGTAAAGAAATTTTCTTACACTATTTTCTTTAGTATAAGAAAATAATACACTTTTCTAAGAGGATTCAGAAAGGTACCTTATTAGTACTTTCTAGGGTTGCTATAATAAGGTATCCAAGACAGGGTGGCTTAAGCAACATAAATTTATTTTCTCACAGTTCTGGAGGCTGGAAGTCAAAGACCAAGGGTTAGTTTCTTCTAAGGCCTCCATGCTTGACTTGCAAAGGGCCGCCTTCTCCTTTGTCTTCACGTGGTTGTCTCTCTGTGCTTTAACCTGTCCAGTGTCTGTCTCTGTCACAACCTTCTGTCCTCATAAGTCCACCAGCCAGATTATATTAGGACCTCATTTTAACTTAGTGACCTTCTTTAAAGACTCATTTTCCGAATAGTCACATTCTGCAGTACTGGTGGTTAGGAATTCAACAAATGAATTTGGGGGGAACAAGTAAGTCCCTAACAATACCTCAAGAGGTAACATTTTCTTTTTTACACTGTCATTGCTTATTACTGTTTGGGCTACATTCTCTACAGTTTCAGCAGCATTTTATTATTTTTTTAATTTCTTTTTTTTGTAAATATATTTGTTGATTATGCTATTACAGTTGTCCCATTCCCCCCCCCCACTCCACTCCATCCTGCCCACCCCCTCCCTCCCACATTCCCCCCTATAGTTCATGTCCATGGGTCACACTTATAAGTTCTTTGGCTTCTACATTTCCTACACTATTCTTACCCTCCCCCTGTCTATTTTCCACCTATCATCTATGCTACTTATTCTCTGTACCTTCCCCCCCTCTCCCTCTCCCACTCCCCTATTGACACCCCTCCCTGTGATCTCCATCTCTATGGTTCTGTTCCTGTTCTAGTTGTTTGCCTAGTTTGCTCTTGTTTTCGTTTTAGGTGTGGTCGTTTGCTGTCAGTTTTACTGTTCATATTTTTTATCTTCTTTTTCTTAGGTAACTCCCTTTAACATTTCATATAATAAGGGCTTGGTGATGATGAACTTCTTTAACTTGACCTTATCTGAGAAGCACTTTATCTTCCCTTCCATTCTAAATGATAGCTTTGCTGGATACAGTAATCTTGGATGTAGGTCCTTGCGTTTAATCTTGGGTAATGTAATTATGATGTGCCTTGGTGTGTTCCTCCTTGGGTCCAGCTTCTTTGGGACTCTCTGAGCTTCCTGGACTTCCTGGAAGTCTATTTCCTTTGCCATATTAGGGAAGTTCTCCTTCATTATTTGTTCAAATAAGTTTTCAGTTTTTTGTTCTTCCTCTTCTCCTTCTGGCACCCCTATAATTCGGATGTTGGAACGTTTTGAGAAGTCTTAGAGGTTCTTATGCCTCTCCTCATTTTTCTGAGTTCTTGTTTCTTCATTCTTTTCTGGTTGGATGTTTGTTTCTTCCTTTTGGTCCACTCTGTTGATCTGAGTCCCAGTTTCCTTCGCATCACTATTGGTTCCCTGTACATTTTCCTTTGTTTCTATTTGCATAGGCTTCATTTTTTCATCTACTTTTCAAACGGATTCAACCAATTCTGTGAGCATATTGATAACCAGTGCTTTGAACTGTGCATCCGATAGGTTGGCAGATCTCTTCGTCGCTTAGTTGTATTTTTTCTGGAGCTTTGAAGTGTTCTGTCATTTGGGCCTTTTTTTTTTTTTTGGTCTTGGCGCTTCTGTTACTTTAAGGGGTGGAGCCTTAGGTGTTCACCAGGGCGGGGTAACGCTGGTCGCTGTGCTATGACGCTGTACGTGGGGGAGGGGCCGAGAGGAAGCAATGGCGCCCGCCTCACTCTCCTCCCGATTTAGGTCTTTCACTCTGCTACCCACAATCAAACTGGGCCCCTCTGGTGCTGGCTCCCCAGTGGGTGGGCTTGTGCACACTCTAGGCCCCTGTGGGTCTCTCCAACGACCTCTCCCGTGAGGCTGGGAGTCTCTCCTGCTGCCGCCCCAACCCCCAGGGGCGTTTTCAATCAGAGGTTTGAGGCTTTATTTCCCGGAGCTGGAGCTCTGGGTTGCGCAGTCTGCTTCGCTCCCCGCCGTTCGCCTGGTTTATCTGTGTGCGAATGTGGGGCCCCGGGGTGCTACCCACTGCTCTGCCTGCCCCACTCTCAGCCACTCTGAGTCTGGCCCTCTCGGTTTATCTGCGCAAATGTAGGGTTGCAGGGCCTGCTAGTGCTCGGACTGCCTGCCCCGTTCATCCCACACTCCACCAGTCTCAGTCCCGCCACGGCCACGTGAGTCCTCTCCACCCCGGTGCCCATCTCCGCCCCTCCTACCGGTCTGGATGAATGTTTATTTTGTATTTCCTTGGTGTTGGACCCCCTTGCTGTTGGATTTTCTGTCAGTTCTGGTTGTGTGAGGAGGCGCAGTGTGTCTACCTACACCGCCATCTTGGTTCTCCCAGCATTTTATTTTTTTAGTAATTGATTTTAGAGGGGGGGGAAGGGGGACAGAGAGAAACAGTGATTTGTTGTTCTACTTATTCATGCACTCATTGGTTGATTCTTATACGTGCCCTGAAAGGGGATCAAACCCACAACCCTGGCATATCAAGACAACACTTTAACCAACTGAGCACCCGGGCCACCCAGCCACGGCTACAGTGGCATTTTAAGGATACAACGTGTGTAGGAGCTCCTTCTTTCTTTCTGCTGCACATCTTCGCTCTTTAAAATGCTGCTGCAGCCCTGGAAGGGTGGCTCAGTTGGTTGGCATGGATGGAACTGCAGAGCATTATGCTAAGTGAAATAAGTCAGGTGGTAAAAGACAAATACCATTTGATCTCATCTATAAGTGGAACTTAATCAATAAAACAAACAAGTAAGCAAAACATAAACAGAGACATTGAAATAAAAGAACAGACTGACGGTAACTAGAGGGGACGCGAGAGAGGGATAACAGGGAAAATAGGGGGATTTGTGGTCAAGGAACATGTCTAAAGGACACATGGACAAAGCCAAAGGGGATAGGATCGAGGGTGGGAGGTGGGGGGAGGTAGTGGAGGAAAGAAAATAGAGACAACAGTACTTGAAAAACAATAAAAAAAAAAATGAAAAAACAAAATGGCTTGCTACATCAGAAATAAGAGCCAAAGTGTAATTGTACAACATTAAGGAGACTCTGTGGTTAAGTATAGCCTCTTTTTCTGCAACAGGGACAGCTTCCATGTAAGTATCAGCATTATGAATGTAACAATTAAGGAATAATTTTTACAGGAGTAAAATACAACATCCTGAAAAATAATGCTTTCTACTGGACAAGACAGTTAGAAAATGTTCACATTTTAACAAATCTGTACAAACCACAAGAAACTTGTTTAGGGGACCATCATCCATTTCTAATAAAAATTATGTGACTTCTTAACCTGGCTGGTGTGGCTCAGTGAATCAAGCATTAGCCCGCAAACCAAAAGGTCCCCAGTTTGATTCCCAGTCAGGGCACATGCTTGGGTTTTGGGCCAGGTCCCCAAATGGAGGGTATGTGAGATGCAACCTATCAATGTCTCTCCTCGCTTTCTCCCTCCCTTCCTATGTCTCTAAAAATAAATAAATAAAATATTTTTTAAAGAATTAAGTGACTTAAAAAGTAACTCAAGCACAGTTTTTGAGCAGCGAGAGCATGGGTCTCTCTCCCAGGCCGGTCGCGCTTACAGCACAGGCTTTGCCAAGTTCATGCACTTGCAGGAATAGGCTCCGCAGGAATAGGCTCCACAGGAATGTCTGTGAAATGCTTGAAATTATGCACAAACTTTATTTGCATACATGTGTATGTATGTGCATATGTGTACACATGTATATGTTTTCTATAGGGCTCACATCAGAGTCTCAAAGGCAGTAAGCTAAACCTTCCAAGAAACAGCACTTTTAAAGATACAATATGACTTATAGAGCATAACTATGGAAAATAAAATATGTTTAACTTGAATATAACAATGAGAAATGAGACAAATCCAAATTGAAAGGTATTCTGGAAAAAAAACTGGCATGGAATCTTCAAAAATGTCAATTTTATGAAAAGTAGGGGAAAAAAATGGTTAGTGAACTGTTCTGGTTCAAGGACAACAGAAACCTAACAACTAAATGCAATGCAAGAGCCTTAATTGGGTCCTGGATGGAAGACAAAAAGTGATAAATGAAGGACGTTATTGGGACAATTGAGGAAATGTGAGTGTGAACATATTTTCGATGGTAGTGTTGTACTGAGGTGAAATGTCTTGACTGCGATAAGTGTGCAATGGTTATGCAAGTCGGGTTTTATATGCGTGGCTTTCTGAAGGCACATGGTGAAGTGTTAAAGGGTGAAGTTATGTCTGTAAATAATTCTCAAATGGTCCACATAGAGATTTAATTAGTAGAGAGGAGGACAGAGAGAAGAAAGAAAAAGAGAAGAGGCCAAGAAATAGCAAATGTTATGAAATGTTTAAAATATGTGTGTTGATTGTGAAATTCTTGCCATTTCTCTCTAGGTTTAAATTTTCTTCAAAAATAAAAACTTGGGAATAAAGAAATAGTATTTTTGAGGAAGTTAAAGGAAAATGTGCATTCCCCCACCCCCCAGCAAGGGAGTAAATTGAGGAAGAGGAAAAGAGGAGACTGAGCTAACAAAAGATGTATATGGGAGAGAAAAAGAGAGTGGCCAGATGCTCTCCCTGGACAGTAGCTGGGAGGGAGACTTAGAAAGCAGCCAGTCCAGACAGGCAGAGGAGACAGAGGTTTCAGGAAGGATATCCACCCCCCACCCCCCACCCCCGAGGAAGATAAAACTGGTAAATACTTTATGTATCTGATCTCCCTGAGAGGAAATTAACATCCCAGGCAGAGGTTTCCAGAAGCAAGATCTAAAATGCTCCAGAGAATAGCAGTTTTTCAATTTCTCTTACACATTTGAAATTAAGGAGGGAACATAAGGAAGATTCCATGAAGGTGGGGGAAAGCCGGACAGGGATTGGGCTACATCGTTAAGGGCTTTCTTAAGGGTGGTTACCACCTTCAGGTGTATTACTTCTGGCATTTCAAAGGTGTGTTATCCCAGATGCAAAAGAACACTGAACAGGGCTGGCTTAAAATCTCTCACTAAAGCCCTGGCTGGGTGGCTCAGTTGGTTGGAATGTTATTCCATGCACTGCAAAGGTTATGAGTTCAATTCCCAGTCAGGGCACATACCTAGGTTGGGTGTTCATGATTGATGTCTCTCTCTCTCTCTCTCCCTCCCCACCCCTTCTCTCCCTAAAATCAATACACATATTCTTGGGTGAGGATTTAAATAAATAAATAAGTAAATCAATAAAACTTTTCACTAACAAACAAGAAGAATGGACAGAGCTTGCTTAAATCCTTTCACCAAGTAAGTTGTAGGCGTGGGCATGACTGCCCACTATGATCCGTCCGGTTATGAATTTATTATCAGATCATCCTGTGAGGTTACTTTCCATGAAATACCAATTGTGCCCACAGTTCCCCCTTGGGGTTAAAAAAATAAAAAATAAAAATAACCAGCCCTGGTTGGTGGTGCGGCTCAATGCATTGAGTGCCAGCCCAAGAACCAAAAGCCCACATTCAGTCAGGACACATGCCTGGGTTGCCCGCCAGGTCCCAGCTGAGGGCATGCAAGAGGAAACCAGTTGATGTTTCTCTCCCTCTCTTTCTCCCTCCCATCCCATCTCTCTAAAAATAAATAAATAAAATGTTAAAAAAATGATAGCCTGAGTGATGCATTGATAACCAACCTTGGGGTCAGACAGTGTGGTCTCACAGCTCTAGGGGGGCTCATCTGGAGGAAGTCTCAATGATATAGTCTTGTTAACACTGGGGAAGGGCATCTGAGTGGAGGCTGCACTTTTCCCAAAAAGGGAAGGGAAGGCAAATGGAAGGAAGTCAGGTCTTATGGCCTTTACTGTGAAAAAACACTCTGGATTTTTTCTATCTTATGAACTATCATGATCTGAATTTTTTTGTATTTGGCCTCTAGTATAACATCTACATAAGCCATGACAAGAGTATTAACAGATATTTTATATGTGTTTAGTAATCATAAATGGTTGGACTGTATAGAAAAGTCCAAAGAACAAGTGTAACTATTATTATGAGTAATGTCATTAACAAATAGGTAAAAAATATCAAACAAAATATTTTCTGAGTTCAATGCAAAATATGTTCAAACCTGTAAGAACTTTTATGAGTTTATCTGAGCCAAATTGATGATAGTTGCCCGGAAGCAAAACCTCAACAAATTGAGAAAATGCTCCAGAAAAATGGTAGTTTTACATTTATTTTATACATTACAATCAAAAAAGAAGATATATTATAAGTGGGTTACATGAAATCCATCAATGACAGATAAGGGAGGTGGGAGAAAGCAAAGTGAGGAAACCTGGGAATTGAGTAAAATGTAAAATGATAAACACATACTTCTTTTACATAGGCAGGTACAGGATAGTTAACAGTCAACAATTACCATGATAAAAATAATGAGGGGTGGGGGGATTATTCTGTTACTCCAAAGGCATGTTATCAAGAATGGTATCCTATATGCAAAAGACAGATAGGTAAAGATTGACCTTTGTTAGGGAAAAACACTGCCCTAGGACATGACTACCTGCCCTGAATTGCTTTTCATTAAAAAGTATTAACTTCAGATCATCCTAAGTGGTTATTCAGGTCTCTGAGTACAAACTCAGGAAGGCCACCACACAGGCCTCCCCTGAATATGCGGCCCCTTTCGTCCACAAACATCAATCCGCAGGTGTACTAGCCTTGTCAGCGCCTCAGGCTGGCTGTCCACCTCTGTTGCTGGTGGTTTCTTTTTCCCAAAGAGACTTCAATGTTCCTAGACAGGAGTCCACGTCCATTCATGGACAGGCGCCTGATAAGGTCCCTTCCAAGGTGGTTGAAGAGAGTCTTTTATTTAATCTTTTCCCAAAAAAGTATCTAAAGTCTTTGTGTCCTTGGAGCTCACTGTGAAAGGAAGCAGTTACCAAGTCGGCATTTCTGACTTTATCAAAACTTGGCAATGGTGTAAGAGATCACCTTTCAATAAATATCAGCTCATTAGTTTCTTCATCTAAGTCCAGTGTAAATGTGCTGTGATGTGTAAAGGGATGCAAACACTGAGAAATGGGAGCCAGGGACTAGGGGACAACTACGTAGTCATCTTGGTTTCCCACAGCCCTAACTATTCATTTAATTTACAACCATTGTTTAACCATACAATATACTCCAGAAGTTTTCCTACATATACTGAGATTTTAACCCTTAAAATCTCAGTGTCTAAACAAACTAAGAAGCAATCAATTGATATTCTTTATCTTGGACATTTAATAACTTCTAGAAATATTGGTCATACATATGTCAATTATTAACATGCAAACTTAAGCTAGCTTTTATTTACTAGGAACTAATTAGATCATGTGACCCTGAAAAGTATTTGATTTAGTTTCTGTATTTCTGAGAATTTTAGAATACCCAATCCTTACAAGCACTTGCCTTTAACTTAATTTTAACAATACTATCCATAGGTAGAAAATTATCTCACACTTAAAATATGGACATACACAGACACAAACAGAACAGTTGGATCCAAATTTTGTTTTGGAGGCATTTACAATTTATATCTGTCCTTGACAAGTCACGTTCCAAATGACCTTCCCCCTTTTAAACTGAGGACAGACACATTAAATTCCACAAAGAATTAGGTTGACACTCAGAAGATGTCATAGGTTGATCCATTACCTAAGTCCTTTTTCTTTTAGCTTAGAAGAGGAAGCCTTTTAAGTTCTAAGATAGTCTCTCTAAGTTATTTTTTTCTTTCATTCTGCCCAATTTTGCAGATGATTTTTTCTAATTATGCATGCAAAAATTAATTTAGAAGTATCAGAGAATCCTCATCTTGGCCATCGTAGTCATACATGGGAGACTAACTATAATGGGCCTTTTTGGCCCAGAGGCATGATTTCCACTGTTAATTTTGAGATCTGCAGAGTCTGAACCAACCTCTAGGGAAAACCAGTCCTCACATGCACATCTCCAGGTGTCACAAACGCGGTGGCTATCCCTGTAGGATTTTACCCTCTCAGGCAACTCCAAGAGTCAGAGGCCCCTAGGAAAACCTGAGTAAGGCAAAAACTTACCTGACGCGGCCCAAATCATGACACTTTCCAAGGCAGAGGCCCCTCTGTTGGGCTTCTTTCTTGGGGTGCATCCTTTCCAGGGAAATCTGCCTTTCCCCAGGGATCCCTCCAGCTTCTCCAGGATCATCTGCGCTACTACACTGGGCTTTTCACAGAGCCCATCTCGGCCACTCCACATTCGGGATCTGAACAACTGCTCTCACATCGCTGTTATTCAGGTTGGAAAGCACATGTTCCTTCCCTTTTGGAGCTAAAGAGACTTCAGTATCTCATTTAACCAGCAAAGATGTTGTGCATTAAGTAATCCAATGCAAAAGAACAAAATTAAAAGCAGCCGCCCCTTTCTTCCCTTTTTCCTGGGCTATCAGAACACTTACCCACCTCGAGGATTTTTTTTCTTTTTTTAAAAATATTTATTGATTATGCTATTACAGTCGTCCCATTCCCCTCCCTCACTCCACTCCATCCTGCCCACCCCCTCCCTCCCAAACTTCCCCCCTATAGTTCATGTCCTTGGGTCATACTTATAAGTTCTTTGGCTTCTACATTTCCTACACTATTCTTACCCTCCCCCTGTCTATTTTCCACCTATCATCTATGCTACTTATTCTCTGTACCTTTCCCCCCCTCTCCCCCTCCCACTCCCCTATTGACAACCCTCCATGTGATCTCCATCTCTATGGTTCTGTTCCTGTTCTAGTTGTTTGCCTAGTTTGCTCTTGTTTTCGTTTTAGGTGTGGTCGTTAATAACTGTGAGTTTGCTGTCATTTTTACTGTTCATATTTTTTATCTTCTTTTTCTTAGGTAACTCCCTTTAACATTTCATATAATAAGGGCTTGGTGATGATGAACTTCTTTAACTTGACCTTATCTGAGAAGCACTTTATCTTCCCTTCCATTCTAAATGATAGCTTTGCTGGATACAGTGATCTTGGATGTAGGCCCTTGCCTTTCATGACTTGGAATACTTCTTGCCAGCCCCTTCTCGCCTGTAAGGTCTCTTTGGAGAAATCAGCTGACAGTCTTATGGGAAGACCTTTGTAGGTAACTGTCTTCTTTTCTCTTGCTGCTTCTAAGATTCTCTCCTTCTGCTTAATCTTGGCTAACATAATTATGATGTGCCTTGGTGTGTTCCTCCTTGGGTCCAGCTTCTTTGGGACTCTCTGAGCTTCCTGGACTTCCTGGAAGTCTATTTCCTTTGCCAGATGAGGGAAGTTCTCCTTCATTATTTGTGCAGATAAGTTTTCAATTTTTTGTTCTTCCTCTTCTCCTTCTGGCACCCCTATAATTTGGATGTTGGAACGTTTCAAGATGTCCTGGAGGTTCCTAAGCCTCTCCTCATTTTTCCAAATTCTTGTTTCTTCATTCTTTTCTGGTTGGATGTTTCTTTCTTCCTTCTGGTCCACACCGTTGATTTGAGTCCCAGTTTCCTTCGCATCACTATTGGTTCCCTGTACATTTTCCTTTGTTTCTCTTAGCATAGGCTTCATTTTTTCATCTGGTTTTTGAACAGATTCAACCAATTCTGTGAGCATCTTGATAACCAGTGTTTTGAACTGTGCATCCGATAGGTTGGCTATCTCTTCCTCGCTTAGTTGTATTTTTTCTGGAGCTTTGAAGTGTTCTGTCATTTGGGCCATTTTTTTTTTGTCTTGGTGCATCTGTTACTTTAAGGGGTGGAGCCTTAGGTATTCCCCGGGGCGGGGTAACTCTGGTTGCTGCACTGTGATGCTGTACGTGGGGGAGGGGCCGAGAGTGAGCAATGGCACCCACTCCACTCTCCACCGGACCTCAGTCTTTCACTCTGCTACCCACAATCAAACTGGGCCCCTCTGGTGCTGGTTCCCGAGTGGGTGGGCTTGTGCATGCCCTAGGCCCCTGTGGGTCTCTCCAACGACCTCTCCTGTGAGTCTGTGAGTCTCTCCTGCTATCTCCCTAACCCCCACGGGCATTTTCAATCAGAGGTTTGAGGCTTTATTTACCCGCGCTGGAGCCCTGGGTTGCATGGTCTGCTTTGCTCCCTGCCGTTTGTCCGGTTTATCTGTGTGCAAATGTGGGGTCACAGGGTCTGCTAGCGGTCAGATTGCCTGCCCCGTTAGTCCCACACTCCGCCAGTCTCGGTCCCACCACGGCCACGCGAGTCCTCTCTGCCCAGGTGCCCGTCTCTGCCCCTCCTACCAGTCTGGATGAATGTTTATTTTTTATTTCCTTGGTGTTGGACTTCCTTGCCCTTTGATTTTCTGTCAGTTCTGGTTGTGTGAGGAGGTGCAGTGTGTCTACCTACGCCGCCATCTTGGTTCTCCTGAAGATTTTCTAAGAATAAATCAAATACAGTCATGGCCTGCTACTTAAAGCAAGAATGCCTGGAATTCCAGGAGCAACTCTCCCCAGGTCACTGGATGCAAAGCCCTGGGGAACAATGGGCCCTTGTTTGTACCTAGCACCAGGTCTCAGTCCTCAGGGGGGTCTTGGGAAGGCTTTGTCCAAAACCTGCCAACTACATCAAGTAGTTGTCTGAGTCCAAAACCTGTAGAGAATTTTTGAGTTGATATATACTGGCAGAAAGTTCTGTTATGCTCCATAGAATAACAGTTTTGCAGCTTCTTCTATACATTTGAAACTTGCAAGGGAACATAGTAAAGATTACATAGAAGTGGGAAAAAAACAGGGCAGGGTTTGGGTTACAGGACAGTTAACAAGATTATGTGTTCTGGGAGAACCAAGATGGCGGCGTAGATAGACACACTGCGCCTCCTGGCACAACCGGAACTGACAGAAAATCGAACGGCAAGGAAGTCCAACACCAAGGAAATAAAAAATAAACATTCATCCAGACTGGTAGGAGGGGCAGAGACGGGCACCTGGGCAGAGAGGACTCGCGTGGCCGTGGCGGGACCGAGACTGGCGGAGTGTGGGACGAACGGGGCAGGCAGTCTGACCACGGGCAGACCCTGCGGCCCCACATTCACCCACAGATAAACCAAGAGGGCCGGACTCAGAGTGGCGGAGAATGGGGCAGGCAGAGTGGCAGGCAGCACCCCACGGCCCCACATTCATGCACAGATAAACCGGACAAACGGCAGGGAGCAAAGCAGACCCCGCAACCCAGGGCTTCAGCACAGGGAAATAAAACCTCAAACCTCTGATTGAAAATGCCCGTGGGGGTTAGGGAGACAGCAGGAGAGACTCACAGACTCACAGGAGAGGTCGTTGGAGAGACCCACAGGGGCCTAGGGCGTGCACAAGCCCACCCACTCGGGAACCAGCACCAGAGGGGCCCAGTTTGATTGTGGGTAGCAGAGTGAAAGACTGAGGTCCGGTGGAGAGTGGAGTGGGTGCCATTGCTCACTCTCGGCCCCTCCCCCACGTACAGCATCACAGTGCAGCAACCAGAGTTACCCCACCCCGGGGAATACCTAAGGCTCCACCCCTTAAAGTAACAGATGCACCAAGACAAAAAAAAAAATGGCCCAAATGACAGAACACTTCAAAGCTCCAGAAAAAATACAACTAAGCGAGGAAGAGATAGCCAACCTATCGGATGCACAGTTCAAAACACTGGTTATCAAGATGCTCACAGAATTGGTTGAATCTGTTCAAAAACCAGATGAAAAAATGAAGCCTATGCTAAGAGAAACAAAGGAAAATGTACAGGGAACCAATAGTGATGCGAAGGAAACTGGGACTCAAATCAACGGTGTGGACCAGAAGGAAGAAAGAAACATCCAACCAGAAAAGAATGAAGAAACAAGAATTTGGAAAAATGAGGAGAGGCTTAGGAACCTCCAGGACATCTTGAAACGTTCCAACATCCAAATTATAGGGGTGCCAGAAGGAGAAGAGGAAGAACAAAAAATTGAAAACTTATCTGCACAAATAATGAAGGAGAACTTCCCTCATCTGGCAAAGGAAATAGACTTCCAGGAAGTCCAGGAAGCTCAGAGAGTCCCAAAGAAGCTGGACCCAAGGAGGAACACACCAAGGCACATCATAATTATGTTAGCCAAGATTAAGCAGAAGGAGAGAATCTTAGAAGCAGCAAGAGAAAAGAAGACAGTTACCTACAAAGGTCTTCCCATAAGACTGTCAGCTGATTTCTCCAAAGAGACCTTACAGGCGAGAAGGGGCTGGCAAGAAGTATTCCAAGTCATGAAAGGCAAGGGCCTACATCCAAGATCACTGTATCCAGCAAAGCTATCATTTAGAATGGAAGGGAAGATAAAGTGCTTCTCAGATAAGGTCAAGTTAAAGAAGTTCATCATCACCAAGCCCTTATTATATGAAATGTTAAAGGGAGTTACCTAAGAAAAAGAAGATAAAAAATATGAACAGTAAAAATGACAGCAAACTCACAGTTATTAACGACCACACCTAAAACGAAAACAAGAGCAAACTAGGCAAACAACTAGAACAGGAACAGAACCATAGAGATGGAGATCACATGGAGGGTTGTCAATAGGGGAGTGGGAGGGGGAGAGGGGGGGAAAGGTACAGAGAATAAGTAGCATAGATGATAGGTGGAAAATAGACAGGGGGAGGGTAAGAATAGTGTAGGAAATGTAGAAGCCAAAGAACTTATAAGTATGACCCATGGACATGAACTATAGGGGGGAAGTTTGGGAGGGAGGGGGTGGGCAGGATGGAGTGGAGTGAGGGTAGGGGAAATGGGACTACTGTGATAGCATAATCAATAAATATATTTTTTAAAAGTTAAAAAAATTAAAATCAAAATTATTTTCCTCTGAACACACACATGCACGCACACACACACGAAAGATTATGTGTTCTTTTGAGGTTACTACCCCCTTCCACAGGTATTCTGGTATTTTAAGTGTGTCTTAACCTACAGGCACAAAAACAACAGACAAGTCTAGTTTAAAACCTTTCACTGGTCAAGTTATAGGCCTGGGACATAACTACCCACCATGACCTGCCCAGTTTGTGAGGTTACTTTCCATAGAACCCTTTTTTATCACCCACAGTATGTAAAAAATTCTAAATATTGGCCCACAAATTATGAAAAGGAAGTTCTTATAAAAGTCCTCTCTTCCAACTGGTGAATCAATAAGTAATCTGTAGTATATTCATTTTTTTTTTTACAGATTTTATTTATTTATTTTTAGACAGAGGGGAAGGAAGGGAGAAAGAGAGGGAGTGAAACATCAGTGTGTAGCCTTTTGAGTATCCCAAACTAGGGACCTGGCCCGCAACCCAGGCATGTGCCGTGAATGGGAATTGAATGAGCGACCCTTTGGTTCACAGTCTGGTGCTCATTCCACTGAGCCACACCAGCCAGGACAGTAGTATATTCATACAATGGACTGATACACATAAATGAATCTCAAAATATAATATTGTATGAAACTAGACAGAAACGAATACATACTGTACTATTCCAATTATATAAACTTCAACAACATGCAAACTAGTTAATGGTTACATAAAGCAAAACAGTGCTTGCCCCTGAGGGGAGGGTTGAGTACAAAGAGACAACAGAAACTTTCTGGGGTGATGGATGTTATTCCGTATCTTGATGGAGGTGTAATTAAACAAGTGTGAACATTTTCAAAATTCATGAATCTGTACATTTAAAATGTATGCATTTCATTGTATAGAAATTATACATCAATTTTAAAATTTAGTGTAGGAGGAAGACACATTAAGAGGTTCTAGAAATGGTCGATTTTTATTCAATGAATGAAGCATCAGCAAGGATGATATAAAAATTAGTGTGTATTTGGTTATTACAAAAATATAATTCTTTCCTGACTATTTTACTACTTAATTATGTTTACCTTTTTAATTAGCCAATATTTGCTGAGAATACACTGGTTTGGAAACAGAGTGAAAGTATGGCAATCTGCTTGATAGTAGATGAAAGCTATTTTAAAAGAGTATCCGATTAAAAATAATCCACAACAAGAATCTATTTAGAATACAAAAAGAAGAACAGTAGACTGTTCAGGAAGTTGGATTGTAATAGTTCTAGCTCTGTTGTCCATTTAGCTTCGACATTCTGCAAAACTGATCACTGCAATGATTCATAAACGCTAAACCACGCACAGACTACCTGCTTCTGGGTCGGAGTTTCTCCTAGCAGAGCAGCTCCCTTGCTGCGATCTGCTGAAAGTCAGCCCTCCACACAAGGGTTTGCAAAAGAAGTGAAAAAGGAAAAAGGTAAAGAGGATATGTAAAGACATTAAAAAAAATTCATTAAATACCTAACACCGTGTCTAGTACTGAGCAAACAGTGGAAAAATATTCCTTCAATGACGTACTCTACTGGTTATACACAAAGGTGTTACCCGAGGATAAAGAAAACGCCCCGAAATGAGCTTGAAAAAGTTGGACTAGCTTCCCAGAATCTGTCAAACTGATGCTTGAAGCAATGAAACCGTGGGGGCCCGCCAGTCAGTGCACTTAGGCGTTTGCTCTTTCCACGCCAGGGAATTAGCCTTCCTCTTTGTCACCTTGCTCGACCCCAACCAACCCCTGCCAAATAGCCTATAGGTACTCAGTAACTGATATATATATGTATTTTTAGATTAGTATAATTTAGAAATGTATTATTATTCTAATTGAAAAGTGACAATGATGTGTTTATTCTATTCTTTTCTTTTTTCAATATCATTGAAAACCTGCAGAGTGTTCAGCACTCTATTGGGGTTGCCATAGTTAAGAAGACATGGTCCCTGTGGTCCAGGAAAGTGTGGTTTCAACTCCTGTTTCCAGGCTACAGGTCAGACGGAGCTACAGGTCAGACGGAGCTACAGGTCAGTAGCTCACAGACGTCATCTGGTTGACTCAGGTTGCGGCAGAAACAGCCGGCAGGCTGCAGCAAATCCCCCTCCAGCCTGGAGGTGGCGGCCTGCCCCCGACAACGCCTCGGGGTGACTCAGGCTCGAGGCTCCGCTTGGGGGCGCTCTCGTCTGGCTCTCAGGGCGCCCTTCCCCTCAGGCGGAACCATCTGGCTGGATCCCTGGTTTCTGGGGGTTTGGTAATGAGCGAGCGCCAGGCGCTTCCCGGCGCTTCCGTGCGGGCCCGGTGTTGGCTGGGCCGCGGAGAGGAACGTCCCAGCTGAGCGATTGGAGTGGGGAGCGACCCCGTCTGCCTGCGGATCGTGCGGGCGTCCCCGCCCCTCCGCCGGTCAGCTGCCGGAGCCCGGGCCTGACACCCGGCCGCGAGCCGGGCGCCCAGGAGGGCGGGGGCGATGGTGCAGATGGAGACGCAACTACAAAGCATTTTCGAGGAGGTGGTGGTGAGTGGAGCGCCAGAGATCCGGGGCGCTGGCGGGGCGTGGGGGACACACGGGGGCAGAGGATCGAGGGACCTTCCCAGATAACCTCTCCCTGGTCTCTCCTTTGTTGGGACTCCGTGTATGTTTGCGGAGCTTTAGCGATTCTCAAACTGCTGTCAAATTCTTTATAATCCACAACACCCATTGTGACAGGCTGGGCAGGTATTGTTACTTTCTTGCACGGAGCTGATTAAGATGATTTGCCCGATGTTACATTGTAATAGTTTGCTCAAGGAGGCCCCTCTTTTTTTTTTTTTAAATTCACCTCGTTTTCTTTTGTTTTTTACAGAAAACAGAAATTATAGAAGAGGCTTTTCCTGGGTGAGTATTTGCATGGCAGATTTTTGTGTTTTAACGTGAATGTATCTTTGTAAGATTTTGCTTAGCTTTACCTCGGAGATTTGTAACTATTCTGGTTATGTTGAATTATCTTTTTCAAAGTACTGGCAAGTAATGGTAATGTGATTTTTGTTTATAGAATGTTTATGGACACTCCTGAAGATGAAAAAACAAAGCTAATTAGCTGTTTGGGGGCCTTCAGACAGTTTTGGGGTGGTCTTCCTCAGGTGAGTACTGCATTTTTAATACATTCAGCTGATGATTTCTGACCTCTTCTTTTTTTAATATTTACTTTGATGGTGCTGTTTAGGTTTTCTGGGAAGGAAGACATAAAATTGTCATCATCTTTGGTTTGTCCATTCTAGTTTCCATTTGTTCTGATACCAGTTCTTCCCGTGGAGAGTCTGTATGGAGAAGTCAAGTTGATGCCAGTCAGTGGCAGATGTTGAGACTCTCCCCCGTGTTAGATTATAGAACACAATTTCCATCCTATTTTGATTTATTTGGTGCAGTTGAAGACAACTGTGTTAGGGATTATGAAAGATATGAATTTCACTTATTTTCTCAACAAAAGAATTGGTACAGTATAGTGAAGATACTATATTAAAGATACAAAAATGCCACAATAAGAATACAATGATTTTATAATAAGATATAAAGGTATAATAGAAATGAGGAAAAGAACAGTAAAACTTAGTAACAAAGAACAGTCACTAGGAAAGGTTTCCTTGAAAAAGGCAAAATGTGTGATCCTTAAAGAATTCATGTTCCAGCAATGCATTTTCTTCTCGTGATTTATTATAGTTGGGGAAATGTTTGCAGTTGAGGCGCTGGTGGTAAGACGTGCTACTCAGACATGGATCAAATAGTGGCAAAACATTCATTTTTTAAAAGTCTTTTAATTATGTTTTAATAGGTAATATGTTCCTATGGTGCAAAATGCAAAAAGTACAAAAAGGTGGACTCAATTAATAGTTTGCCTTTCATCTCTCTTAGCTTAATTACCTGTTCTTTTTTCTGCCTGCAGCCAGTATGAGCAGTTTGTTTTCTTAAGTATTTTATGCAGGTAGAATCATTTTTACAGAGTGATCATATAGGCCCTAGCTGGTGTGGCTCAGTGGATTGAGTGCTGTCCTGCAAACCAAATGGTTGCTGGTTCGATTCCCTGGCAGGGTACATGCCTGGGTTGTGAGGCAGGTCCCCAGTAGGGGGTGTAGGAGAGGCAACCATACATTGATGTTTCTCTCTCTTTCTCCCTCCTTTCCCCCTCTCTAAAAATAAATAAAATCTTACCAAAAATATAAGAACAATCATATACTGTGTACACTGTTCAGTCACACCTTGGTTTGTTTTTCCAATTAATAAATTCTGAAAGTAATTCTACAGAAATCCACCAAAAGTTAAAGTTTTGGCCTTTCTTTCTTTCTTGCAGCATAATATTATATATTTTTGGCTTTACTTTTCTTTATTTAACCATATTCCTTCTTACTGACGTTTAGGTTTCTTCTAACCTTTTTCTGCCTGAAACAATGTAGAATGAATGATATTATATATGGACACAGAACAGATTCCTTCAAGTAGTGTTGCTGGGTCACAGGGTATATTTATTTGTAATTTTTATAGAAATTGCCTAATAGCTTTCCATAAGTCACCAATTTATATTCTGATTAGCAATGTATTAGAGTATATATTCCCAATAGCCTAGCAATTAAGTGCTAAGAGACTTTTTTTAAATCTTCACTGGAGGGTATGTTTATTGATTTTAGAGAAGGAGGAAGAGGGGGGATAAAGAGAGAGAGGGAGATGGAGAGGGAGAGATACATCAATGTGAAAGAGAAACATTGACTGGTTGCCTCCCATATGATCCCTGCTCAGGGATTGAACCTGCAACCTAGGTATGTGCCCTGATTGGGAATTGAACCTACAACCTTTTGGTGCAAAGGACAACGCTCCAACCAACTGAGCCACTGGACCTGGGCAGAACTTTTTGATCTTTGCCAAACTAAAACATGAGAAATTTTTATCTCCATATAATTTTATTTTGCATTTCTCTGAGTGATGTTGAACATCTTTACAAAATATTTAAAATTTTAAATAATCCATTAAACATATTATGAGATAAGGTATAGCCCTTATCTTCAAGCAGTTTACATTCTAATGGGGAGCTAGGAAGAAAATGTACGTTTCTAGATCAGCACCATACATTCAACAGTAGGAGCATGTGTGAGGACAGTGGCGGTGCGGAGGGAGAGGACATAGGCCGTTCTTGGGGGTGTCCTAGAAGACGGACTGATATGATACTACATCTCTGTATCAGATTCCATGTAATATAAGTGTAGAAATGCGTTGTATTGTTGGGTTCATATTGATTGGGCTCTTAGGGGTTCCATTCACACTAAATTCTCACGAGGCTAATGTACTAACTCATAATGAATTTATCCCCCGGTGACAGGAATATTTATATCTGCCATTAAATAGGTTTCTGCTTACAGTGGCTTACACAATCCATGTTAGAATTTTCTATTGACCACAAATATGTTAATGATATCTTACTCCTTTTGGAGGGAGGTCCTCTGTAATAAAAATGGTGGGAATTTAATCTATATAGTTGCAAGATTTTAAGCTTAAAATAACTAAAATACTAAATCTGGGTTTTTTTAAATTTCTTAAAGATTGTCTTTATCCATGAATGTTTATAGTAGAGTATCTCATTCATAGTCTTGATATACTCCCAGGTATAGTATTGGCTGTTTGTTAGTTATATAACTTCAGACCTAAAATATAATCACTTTGTAATCTTCCAGGAATCACATGAGCAGTGCATCCAGTGGATTGTTAAATTCATTCATGGCCAGCATAGTCCTAAAAGAATTTCTTTTCTCTATGACTGCTTAGCAATGGCAGTTGAGACTGGCCTTCTTCCACCCAGGTATGTTTAATGGCAGGTGTGAGCAATCCAGAGAATTTTCTTCTTTTAATTAATGCTTGGAAATTGGTCAAGATTGTTATATAAGGATAAGAGAATGAAGAAGGAAGTTAGTTTCAACAAACAATCCTTCAGTCCTGGCTGGGTAGTTCAGTTGGTCAGAACATCATCCCGATCCTCCAACGTTGCAAGTTCCATCCCCTGTCAGGGCACGTACAAGAATCAACCAATGAATGCGTAAATAAGTGGAACAACAAAGCAGTGTTTCTCTCTCCCTAAAATCAATCAATAAGTTTTTTTTTATAAAAACCAAGCAATTCTTCATAATACCAGAGGTTTTAGTTTCTAGGAAACAATGTAATTAATTTTTTATTGATTTTTTTTTTTAGAGAGAAAGAGAGACACATTGATTTGTTGTTCCATTTATTTATGCATTCATTAATTGCCTCTTATATGTGCCCTGACCAGGGATCAAACCTGCAACTTTGGTGTATTGGAATGACACTCTAATCAACTGAGCTACCTGGCCAGGGCTAGGGTACAGTATTCTTAGAATTGTATATTTAAAGGCTCAAAAACAGGCTGTCTTTGCCTTTTAGCCCAGGGGCTAAAATCAAGCACTTTGAAGAGCTTGCTCTAGTTAACTTTTGTTGTACCTCAACACTTCATGCCCTAAAATAATTAATAATCATTTTATTATTAACATTCATGGCTAATGGTGGTTGACTGGGCTTACTAAGCAGTTTTTTCTGAGAGTCCCATGATTATAGTCAGAGGGTAGCTAGGACTGGAGTGACGACTAAAGCTTCCCCATTTGTATATCTGGTGGTTGATGCCACGCTTTCATCTGGGACCTCTGTTGGGGCTATTGGTTGGAATCTGCACATGCCCTCTCTGTGTGACGTGGGCTTTCTCAAAGCATGGTGGACTCCAAGAGCAAGCATTCAAAAGTGGGCTAGGTAGAAGTTGTATCATCTTGCTTTGGAAGTCATGCAGTGTCCCTTTTGCCGTGGTCTTAGGCCTGTCCAAACTTAAGGGTAGAGAATGTAGATTGTCCTTTAACCTCTTCAGGGGAGGAATATCAATGCCATATTTTAAAGGGCAGGAGTATCAAAAATCTTGTAGCCTTCTTGGAAAAATACAGTCTGCCACAAGCTAATAGATAGATGGTAAACATTTAACCATCTCTCTTTAGATTTCTTTCTAGTATAAATAATGAGTATTATTTAATTCTACTTTGTGCTTATTCTTTATACAAGTAAAATATGTAAAATACTATACATAATTTTTAAAAATTGTGCTTGAATAATGTACTTTTACAAAAAATACTACAAGTGTAATATCCAGGGTATAAAGACCTTGGCTATTAAAGAATTTGCAAAATTCTGTCTTTGTAATTGGAATGGGTATTTTTTTTTTTCTAGGATGGTTTGTGAATCCTTGATAAACTCTGATACTCTTGAATGGGAAAGAACACAGCTTTGGGCCCTAACATTTAAATTGGTTCGGAAAATAATTGGTGGAGTGGATTATAAGGTATTTTTTCCTAATTATAAAAATACTCACTTTAGGCCAGATTAATTTTTCAGTTGTGTATATCTTAATTTCAGATGGGAGCAATGAAGTGGAAGCATTACCAAATCTATTTCATGTTGCTGATTTCCTCAGAGGGTTTAAAATTCCTCAACATTTTCCACAGCTTTCTGCTTCTCCTCCCAACATAAATATGCAGATGGCTAGTACGTTTCTATGATGAGGAGATAATTTGCCAAGCAGTCTTTGGGTTTCTTATGATGTTGGGGCCCCTTTCAAGTGAAAGCACAGAGGAGGAGTCTGTGGAACTGAGAAGAGATGGAGACATCACCCAATGAAGGGAGCAAGTCCTGCTTCACCTCTACCTTGACCTTCCTTGCACACATGTCCTTTCTTAAGTTTCTTCGGTGCTCTGCTCTCAACCAAAAACAACAGCATATAGTCTCCAGAAGTGTCTCATAATACAGCTCAGTATTTCAATAGCTGCAAAAGCCATTCTGCTTCATTTAAGCTGCTTTTGTTACTTTCCTTTTTGAAAGAATTGCCAGTGTCTGACCCTGTGTTTGAAGTCTATATTTTGTCTAATCTAAAATGAATTAATTGATAATTATTTATTTGAATTGTGATTTAATACAAAATTAACTCTAAGAAGCTTTTTGTGATTGTTTTGTCTTTATTTCAGTTTCCCTAGCAGGTTAATATGCAGTTATTACCTTTTAATTTATATGGTGTTTTATAATTGTTTTTAATTTCTCATGTATATGTTTTCTCTTTTTTTAAATATATTTTATTAATTACACTCTTACAGTTTTCCCAATTTTTTTCTCCCCTTTATCCCCACTCTGCCCTGTACTCTCCCCACCCTCCAGCACTCCTCCACCCCCTTAGTTTGTGTCCATGCATTGTACATATAAGTTCTTTGGCCTCTCTGTTTCCTATACTATTCTTAACCTCCCACTCTCTGTTTTATGCCTGCCAATTATGCTTCTTATTCCCTGTACCTTCCCCCCCGCAATTCTCCCCCTCCGCCTCCCCACTGAAAACCTTCCATGTGATCCCCATTTCTCTGGTTCTGTTCCTGTTCTAGTTGTTTGTTTAGTTTTTGTTTTTGTTTTTTAGGTTCAGTTGTTGATAGTTAAGAGTTTGTTATCATTTTACTGTTTATAGTTTTTAATCTTCTTCTATTTCTTAGATAAGGTCCTGTAACATTTCATATAATAAGGGCTTGGTGATGATGAACTCCTTCAACTTGACCTTATCTGGGAAACACTTTATCTACCCTTCCATTCTAAATGAAAGCTTTGCTGGATAGAGTAATCTTGGATGTAGGTCCTTGCCTTTCATGACTTCAAAAACTTCTTTCTAGCCCCTTCTTGCCTGCAAGATTTCTCTTGAGAAATCAGCTGATAGTCTTATGGACACTCCTTTGTAGGTAACTCTCTCCTTTTCTCTTGCTGCTTTTAAGATTCTCTCTTTATCTTTAATCTTGGATAATTTAATAATGATGTACCTTGGTGTGTTCCTCCTTGGGTCCAAATTTCTTTGGGACTCTCTGAACTTCCTGGACTTCTTGGAAGTCTATTTCCTTTGCCAGACTGGGGAAGTTCTCCTTCACTGTTTGTTCAAATAAGTTTTTAGTTTCTTGCTCTTCCTATTCTCCTTCTGTCACTCACCCCTATGATTCAGATGTTGGAATGTTTAAAGTTGTCCTGGAGGTTCCTAAGCCTCTTCTCATTTTTTTGTATTCTTGATTCTTCAGTCTGTTCCCAGTTGGATGTTTATTTCTTTCTTTTGTTCCAAATCATTGATTTGAGTCCTGGTTTCCTTCCCTTCACTGTTGGTTCCCTGTATATTTTGCTTTATTTCACTTTGGGTAGCCTTCATTTCTTCCTTCATTTTGCAACTGAGCTCAATCAGTTCTGTGAGCATCCTGGCTACCAGTGTTTTGAACTCTGCATCTGATAGGTTTTCTATCTCCTCTTCACTTAGCTCTTTTTCTGGAGTTTTGATCTGTTCTTTCATTTGGGCCATATTTCTTTGTCTTGGCAGACCTCTTATGTTGTAATGGGGTGGAGCCTTAGGTATTCACCAGGGCAGGGCAACCCTCTTTGCTGTGTTGTGGCGCTGGCTCTGGGGGAGGGTTCAGAGAGGGAACAATGCCGCTCGCTTGCTGCACTCTAGCCCCACTTTCCAACCAACTCTTGTGTGAGACTGGGAGTTTCTCCCGCCATGGCAACCCCCACAGCGTTTACAGCCAACTTTGAGCCTTTAGTTTCCCGTTTGGCCAGTCCCACCTTGCCCACATGGTCAGCTGTCTTGCTGTGCATCCTCTCTGCTCAGCTGCCCATCTCTGCACCTCCTACCAGTCTAGGTGAATGTTTCTTTAACTCCTTGGTTGTTGGAGTTCCATGCAGTTTGATTTTCTGGCAGTTCTTATTGTTTATTGTTTTCAGATTGGTTGTTATCCTTTTGGTTATGCAAGGAAGCAAAGCATTTCTACCTACATCTCCATCTTGGCCAGAACTCTGTTTTCTCTATCTTTTTATAAGATTCATCACTGAGTTTATACTCAATAAGTGCATATTGAATGAAATTTCTTCTCTATATGTCAGATTCTGCTCTCAAATAATGCAACTTGTAATATATATGAGGAGATGAATGATTAACAGGACAGCCTTGTTGGATAAATTTGAAGGATTAAGGTCTGTGATGGATGAGAATGGAGAATAGTTAGAATATGCCAAAGGGAGTGAGCAGAAAGGGTCATCTACCAGAAAGTTTAATATTTTTGTCCGTATTTTCAGGTCATTTACAAGTTCTATTCTAATATATTTCAGTCTGTAAGCCCAACTCAAGCTTTTTTGGCCTTTATAACAATGGAAACTCTTAACACTCTGAAGGTCAAACAAGTTCAGCAGAGTGTGGAAAGTTTAATTTTTATTTATTAGTGACTCTTTTGTTCATTCATATGACAAGGCATTCTTTAGAATTCTGTCTTGGAACACGACTCATCTCTTGGGTTCATGTTAGAAGCTTGAATATCAGCTCTGATTCATAAAAATTGAAGGTGTGAACTTGAAGGAAAGTTTTTTTCTGAGTGTGTAATCTCAAAACTAGATGTCTGACTAGCACAGGGAACATTGCCTAGTTTGAACACTGGCTTTTTTTTTTTTTTTTAATCAGGGTGTTCGAGATCTCTTAAAAGCAATTTTGGAGAAAATCTTGACAATTCCCAACACAGTGAGCTCTGCCGTTGTACAGCAGCTTCTGACGGCACGAGAGGTAATTGAACGTGCCTGCAGTGCGCTGGCCATCACCTCCAAAAAGTATTTTATACAGTTATGTGCTCTTAAACCTTAGGGTAATTTGTGGGATGTTCTATTTGTTTACTTCTCAAATACCACTTTTTTGTTTTATTTTGAGAGTACATTTATTAAAGTGGGGGACAGTGAAACATGCAAGGACTTAGGAGAAACGAAGCAACAGGACAGAGCCTAGGCAGGGCTGCTCTGGCTCACTGGAAGTCAGGGAAAAGGGGCCTTGGAGACGGGTTCAGGGCTTAGCCCGGGAGGAGCTGCCGCTGCCCGCTGCACATCTCATGGGGACCATTAGAGTTTAGGAGCTGCCAGCTTGTGAGGGAAGAGAGATGTGGGCGTGCTCCTTTAGAGGCAGAGCGTGCCCAAAATCACCTTGAGTTTTAAAGATGCTCTTTTACTTTTTTACATTTTAATTAATTCATGGTTTTTGATTGTAAAAACAATATAGATATTAAAGTATTTTCAACCATTACAGGATGTCAGCCTATGGACCACTTAAAAGATCCTTGTGCTTTGTAACTCATGTTGCCAGAGTTGTCACTTTGGGTCTGTTGCTCTCCTATTGAAGTCTACTAGTATTTAAAGCACTTTCAATGTTACTTACCAAATATCAGCAATCCATTTCCTTGTTTGTTGTTTAAAGATTTGATTTATTTGCTTTTAGGGAAAGGGGGAGGGAGGGAGAAAGAGAGAGAGAAACATCAGTGTGTGAGACATATATATCAGTCATTTGACCCCCACACACTCCCACATGGGACCAGGCCTGCAACCCAGGCATGTGCCCTGACCAAGAATCGAACTGGTGACCCTTTGGGTCTCAGCCCAGCACCCAATCCACTGAACCACACCAGCCAGGACCATGTCATTGTTTATTAGTCTTCATTTTTAGAGATTCTTCACATATAAACGACTTCCTTCATGCTATAGTTTAAGCCCCCGAAATTAATGAAATAATATTTATACTTTTTAATACATTTTTTATTTTTATATTTAAAGAGATCAACAACAACAAATATATTTAAACTCATTTAAAGGGATTAGTCAAAAATAACAATATTTCCCTTTTATTTTTCCTAGGTTATAGCATATATCTTGGAAAGAAATGCCTGTTTGTTACCAGCCTATTTTGCAGTCACAGAGATCAGAAAACTATATCCAGAGGGAAAACTTCCACACTGGGTAAATTTGATATTTTTCAAAATTTTTAATAGCAATTTTTATAAAAAATAATTATATTAATCTTTTTTGTGTGTGCTTATTTTTAAGATTGTATTTATTTATTTCTAGAGAGAGGGAAAGGGAGGGAGAAAGAAAAGGAGGGAAACATCAATGTGTGGTTGCCTCTTACACACCCCCAACCAGGGACCTGGCCCACAACCCAGGAATGTGCCCTGACCAGGACTCAAACCAGCAACCCTTCGTTTTACAGGCTGGCACTCAATCCACTGAACCACACCAGCCACGGCTGTACTTATTTTTTAAATGGTCACTTTTATCCATAGATACTATGTATTTTTATCATTTCTTTCATTTCTCTGCTGTCCTATTGAAATAGTTTATATACTATGTGATAAAATATACATAGCTTCATCAAATAGCTTAGGACATTGTGGTGAGACTTGGCTTAATTCAGAGAAAGAGGAACTGGTAAGAAATTGTTTGGAAGGAAGCAAGAGAATTAACCTTTGAGTAATTTTAATGTGCCAAGTTTTATACTAAATCTTTCCATATACTGTCATTTGATGTAAATGATCATTCTATTGAAAGCAGTCTTGATTTTTTCTTTATACTTATTTATTTTTGTTTGGTTTTTAGTTACTTGGAAACCTGGTGTCAGACTTTGTGGATACTTTCAGGCCCACAGCAAGGATAAACTCCATTTGTGGTAGGATTATAATGTAAAATATACTAAACAGTGTGTGATTTCTAATGATTGACTGTGAACAAAATTGACAGTATCTTTTACATGTCTTGATGGATTGTCATTTTAGTAACTCTCTAGGAGCTTCATAATAGCCTTTTACTTGTTCTCAGGTGCTTTGTGTACTGAATAAAGGGAGGGAAAACAAATGTCTGGACTGGGTCTCAGCTTCAGATAGAACTGTCATAGAAGATGTATTTCCTGGTGATGAGAGGGAACTTTGAATAGAGCTGGGAAAGCACCATGAATCTCTAAGCAACTGGAAGTCTTTGCAGACCTGTCCCTCTGTGGCCACAGTACATAAAACTCTGAGGCTCTTTTAAGCCCATTCCAATTCACAGCTTTGCTGTCTATTTCCTTTATTATATTTTCCATTGTTTCACAATTGTTGGATTCTCAGAATTTTCTTTTGAAAATAAGCAGGTGATTTGGCAATGTTTGCAAGAAGCATGGTGGCCTCAGAACTGTCTGGAAATATGGTCCATTATTTAGTCGGTAGCGCTTCCTATGAGCAGGGGGCTGTTCTAGACGTTGAAATACAAAAATAAACTAAATACACACTAGACAGATAATTCTCAGGCTTCTAGCTTTTGTGACTGAGTGGATATTGATATTATTTAATGCATTATAAAAGTGGTGCAGGTTTAAGAAGTACGTTGATGAGTTCAGTTTAACACACGTGGAGCTTGAGGCACCCACAGCCATCCACGTGGCAGTATTCATCCTGTAGTCGGGGATGTGTGCTGGTAGTCATATGCTGCATCGAAGGCCTCTGGGAGCATCATGCCTGAAGTTAATCAGAGGTCTGCACACTTTTTCAGTAAATGGGGATACAGTAAATATTTCAGGTTTTGTGGGCTATTTAGTCTGCTGCAGCTACTCAGTTCTGCCATTGTAGTCCAAAAGCATCAGTGATCCAATAAAACTTTATAGAAGTGGGTAGCAAGCTGTAATTCACCTGTGGATTACAGTTTCCTGACCTCTGTCCTAGACACTTAGGTATATGCAACCTTTTTGAGCTTGGGAGGCCTGTACAAATTGGTGTCAGACTTGCGGATACCTTCAGGCCCATAGTATGTTCACAACCTCACAGATCAGTCTCTAAGCATCTGGACTAAAGATCAAAGAAAAAAGAAAGAAACTTTTTAAACTTCTATCTAATTACAACGTTTTTTAAACTAGCGCCTGGTTCAGCATAGATATTCATTAAATATTTATAGAGTGAATGAAGGACGAGGTATTGCTGTGTTCACATTTACTTGAAAACATTTTTTTGTGATACATGCAGGCCGCTGCAGCCTTCTGCCAGTTGTCAATAACTCGGGCGCCATTTGTAATTCATGGAAATTGGACCCTGCAACCCTCCGTTTTCCTCTGAAAGGCCTTTTGCCATACGATAAGGTACGTTGCTAATTATACTGGGACTTTTGGGCTAACAGTCTTCATCCTGTATTACATAATGTGTGGTGCTGAATTGTTCATAGACTGAAGAAGCAAATTTTTAAAAAAATTTTTATTGATTGATTTTTTTTTTAAAGAGAGGAAGGGAAAGAGAGAGAGAAAAAGAAACATCGGTTTGTTGTTCCACTTATGTATGCTTTCATTGGTTGATTCTCGTATGTGCCCACACCAAGGATTGAACCGCATCCTTGGCCTGTCGGGACAATGCTCCAACCAACTGAGCTGCCAGGCTAGGGCTGAAGGAGTAAATATTTAATGAAAGATAGTGTATGGCTCAATGTATGATTCCCGAATCGAAGAAAAGGCTGTGGTTTATATTTCAGGTGTTTGTGCTCCAGTGGTCCCACCTGTGGCAAAGCTATTGGCGTTAGAAAACTGACTTTTTACATTGATTCCTTGTTTTCATTCTTTACAAAGAGAGGACCAAGATGAATTTGCAATGTGTGAAATTTGAAGAGTGATCCTCCTATTTGTTAGATTTTTAAAAAGGGAGTATGGGATAAAAGTGGAATAGAAATTCTCAAAGGAAAAAAATCCCCAAATATTAATGAAGTGAACCGGAGGTAAAGACAAGCTATAATGACATTTGGTAGATCATTATAGTATCTTGGAGGCTGGAGTGATAACAGAGCAGGCTATTGGAGGGCTGGGTATTTTTCATGTAAATGATTCATGTCAAAAGCAATGTATAGAGTAATTAGGAAACTTGTCCGAAAGTGAGGCAGGTAAAATCGTGAAAGTAAGGTTACAATCTGAGCTCTTGGCATATTAGTCAGAAAACTTTGGAATGTGAAAAAGTGGTAAACTAAGTGGAATTTATTGTCATCATGACAGCAATAATAATGAAACCAGTAATAATAATGAAATAATAAATTTATTGCGTGCTGTGTGCCAGGTAGTTTTCCAAAAACTTTACTTTGCAAGATCCTCATTTTTTAACTGTCCTCTGGAGGTCTCCGTTTATGGCACTAGGATGGCACTGAGACACAAAGTGGGTAGTAGCCTGACTAAGGCCCCAAAGTTTAGGAAGCGGTGGAATCAGAATTTGAGCTCAGGCATGTGATTACAGAACCTACGCTCTTAAACCCTGTGCTATGAAGTCTTTTGTCCTCTCCAAATTTGGAAATCGTGTCTGTTTTCACTTGTGTGAGAATGATTGGACACTGCCGCCGTTTCCCTTTGATTCGATCTCTGAAAAAATCTTTTCCTTACAGTGATGCTCATGACTTTCATGGGACTACCTGAAGTCATTTCCAAGTTCATACTCTGTATGACTTTGGGCAAGTCCTTTCACATCAGTTTTCATTTATCAAATAAGGGGTGGGAATAGATTAATTGCAAGCACTAAAATCCTATGATTTTTTTTCACTAGATACTGCCTACTGTGTGCAGGTAACAAGTGCTCTTAGAGGCTTTTTTTGATCCCAATTTCAAATTATTTGAGTTAACATTTACTTTGATCTTGAAACAATAATTTTGTTCTTTATTTTCTTTAAAGGATCTGTTTGAACCACAGACTGCTTTGTTGAGATATGTATTGGAGCAGCCTTATTCCAGGGATATGGTCTGCAATATGCTAGGTTTAAATAAGCAGGTACTGTACTACGCTGGAAACCTAGTGAATTCTGCATAGAATCTGCACTATTCTTTTCTCTTTTCTTTGCTATAGCTAACTGAGCAAAACAGTTAAAAACTATTTGGTGATTTTTTTTAAATACATGATTTATTCAACAATGTATTATTCCTATCATATATATATATATAAATATACATTGCTTTAAGAATGTTTATATTAAAAAGGAAATATTTTAAAAGTTGGTTTATTTTGCATTGCTTTTTTTTCTATAAGGCCAGTTTCAAGTATACCTTTTGCCAGAGAAACCTACACATGACTTAACCATAATTTTTGACTTTTTTTGTTTTTTGGGTATTCTTTTTTATAACCCCTAGTATCTTCAGCGTGGCTGATTTTTTTTTTTTTTTTTTTTTTTTGGTGTGTGTTTGTTTTTTGGTGGTTTAACATGTGGGAGGGTTTATGCTGACTCTGGGTTCCTTGAGGCTGGCCTCATAGTCACTGTTTTGTCTTTTCTTTTTTTCTTCCTTTATTTTTGTTCTGTCCTGTCTTGTCCTGCCCATCCTCCAATGCTCTAGACCTTGAACATTGCTCAGGTATGTTCACAACCTTACTGTTGTATTGTGACTAACGATACGCTGGCCGCTTTGTAGCCACTGATTTCATTTAGAGAATACATGTATGGTCGGGGCTTGAAATTGGCAGGACCATGCTGAGACCAAGGCCACTATAATGAATTTCTTCTTGGGATATGCGATATGAGAGTTGTTTTTGTTGGATTGTTTTTGGTTTTGGTTTTTGGTATTTTTTAAATATATTCTTTTTTTTTCTTTTTAACAAAGAGACAACACCTGGTACACAATAAAGCCTGTCGCTTTTTGATGGGTTGTTTTTCCTTCCCACTCCATTTTATTGTTTTTCATACTTCAGGGCTAAAGCTAGCCTGGTGGAATTTTTAGAGATGGAAAGATTTGTGGTGGCCTTTATCTTTCCAGACTTTTAAAATATAAATAAATAACATCAATAAAAATACTTACATTGCTTTGCCTTAAAAAGGAAAACAAAAACAAAACAAAGAAAAAAAAGCACTTTAATAGAGATGTTACTTTGAAAAGTTGGAGTGGTAAACTTTATACAGGGAAGGGTTTTTTTTGGAAACATGGGGATTGACTAAGAAATGTCACACTCTTAGGTGACCCCACACCTGCCTGACAGACACCCTTCTTTGTCAGTCTTTGCCACGGTGTCCTCCTAGAGTGAGCTCCTCTCAGGTGAAGTTCACCTAAGGCGGGAGGAAAACACTGTGGCCCAACTTTATAAATCAAACTCTTATACAGTCCCAAGTCTGTTCCCGGACTTTTCACCTTGGAGATTTTAAGCAAAATAGTGGTTCCAATTATTTTTGTTAAAAATTTTTGAGCCCAACATATTAAAATAAACCAGCTTTTTTATTTTAAAAAGACGTTCTTGTCTAGGTTATATAAAATAGCGTCACTGTTTGCAATACTATAGTGAAGGTTGTGCCAGTGCTTCCATTTATAAAGCCCTATTTTTAAGGACATATAGCTTGGCCATAAAACTTGCTCAGTGTTGAAACTTTGCATGCCAAACCTCACCCTAGTAGCAGTATCTCTTATTATTTTAAGTTTTTTCTTCTGAAAAATTTACCAAGTTTCCTTGTTTGGACAAGCCTTTGTACATGTGAAAATGAAACTGCTTCCCCCTCCAGTATCTGACAGTTACCTCATATAATCAGTCTGTCAATTTTACATCTTAAATGCCCAGTCGTTAATTCTGATCAACTTTCACTTGAGTTAGAGGTAAGTATTCAGTTAACTTTGAAAGAATGCTTCATGCCGTGTCTTAAAACCAATTTTTGCAGTGAACTTTAAATCGAACTTGACTCGGTTTTTTTACAGTTTGGTGGATAAATGTACCCATGGTCATCTGAGCTGCGAGTACCTCCCCCCAGATAGCCTTAGCTATCGTTAGCTCCCTTCTTTTGGGGGGCAGCTCTCCTCAACCAAAAATTGACAGAACAACTCAGAGAAGAGTATCTCTGATCTGATCATTTTAATAACAAGTTTCAACCTAAAAAAAGTTTATGACTAAGACATAAATCCATAAAAAATAAAGTTTATAATGGAAATGCTGACAGAACATTATTATTATTGGTCCCACTGAAGTGTAAACATTGTCAAAAATGCATAATTCATCAGTAGTGGTTTGGTAGAAAACTGCAGTGAATGGACTTGTAGATGGAAGATACGTGCTGGATTGACTTGATGTTATTTTTACCACCTGGAAAGTAGAGAAAACGTGAGAGCACACAGCATAAGGCTCATATGGTTAAAAATAAGCAAGTTATCTAATCACATCTCTTATCATTACAAAGCTATATCCTGCACTGTACTTTCTTGTCCTCTCTCTAGCAATGCAGTAATTAATGAAAGCTTGAAGCCTCTTAAGAGCTGTCCAAATTGCATTTTCCAGTAGGAATTGGGCTATATTTTATCTTAAAATCATTCACATTTAGAAGGTCATAAATAGCCCAGTTCTGTGACCAGCAATGTGGAGTGTTCACAGTGGGAGAATACTGTTTTATGTGTTTACAGGAGTTTGTGTTCTTTCTACTAAATAAGAGCATCACAAAACATACCCCTCAAGCTCTTACGTGGTGTTGTGTGAACTCTTGTTAGCCTGAGACAGTGAAGCACTAGACTAATCACTGTGTATCTTTGAAAGGCGCCATTGAAAGTGCTGTTAACTAGCATAGTTTTCCAGTTCTTACTGACTGAGAATATAATAAATGATACGCAAAGGGATATTTTTTCCCAACTTGTCCTGAACAGGTATTGCTTTAAAATTGTTTTCTAGCACTGAAATAATGATTTTAAATTAATTTAAGTCCACCTAAGTGCAATAGGTTAAAATGTAACCACAAAAACAGTACCAGATCTGTTATATAAAAGTGTTAGAGGCCACGTAGCTAGAACATGGTCACTCAGACTGAAAAAAGCCTTAGCATTTGCCACGTGAAACCATGGTGGAAAAGGATCAGGGGCCTGGGCGGAGGCTAATGTTAATGTTTCTCTTAATGCCTCAGCTTTCAATGAAGCTGAAAATTTAAGATATTGCCAATGTAGTTCAAGCTATTATGCAGAATTTTAATTCTTAAAATATTGAATTTAGATTCTTATTCTTAAAAGAGGTTTTAACTAAATACGCATGTAGATGTGTAAACTAATTCAACATATATGCTTATAATGAAGACTTAAATTTATAAAAGTTTTCAGAAAGCAAGTTGTGAGTAACCATAGACAGAGTATTCATTGGCTTACAGAATTATCATAGCCTAGTGATCGATAATTAACCTTTGTTTACAGACCATTTAATTGCTTTGCAAATTTTCATTTGTTCCACTTTGTACAATAGTCTATGTGATGGAGAGTCTTAATTTTAATGTCCTTATCTTAGTAATTAAAAACTAAAGCAAAACTTATTATTTTAAAGTAGTTAGTAGCACAGATCATTTTCTTTTTCATATTATTAAAATCGGCAAGTAAACAAAGAAACATCTTTAAGTTAATGGTTTAAGAAATATCCTTGGCCTTGACCAAAACACCTGGGAAATAGAGAGTTAATCCTAGCAGATGTTGCGTTGCCCTCAGACACTGGGGTGTTTAGACTTCATAGAGATCCATCCTTACTGATCTAGTTCTTCACCGAAAATGTGCATGAGATCTGGAGTTGGTATGTATTGAAAAGTCATTAGCTTTAACTGTAAATTTCCTTTTTACTTTGTCAAAATATCCTCCTACTTGATCAGAGTCTTAATATTTTTGGGTTTTCTCCTTAAATCATTAACTGTATGACCGTCACCACACCCCTAAAATCTGTAGGTAAAAATCCAGTTTAAAAATATATATATTAAAAAGGGTAATTCCAAAATGACTCAGAGGCTAAAACTCATTTTATTTAGTTTGCTCTTTTTTCCTGAAGCAGATTGGTGAAAGATCATCATGGATGGAGGAATAGGTGACAAATTTGTTAGTTTCCAAACTAGAAGCAAATTCCCATCACTAATGAAAAATTCCTACTGGAAATAATGGCTTTACTTCTTTTCACGAATTTTTCTGACTCTTATATAACTTTGAATGATCTCACTCTAAACTTGTGTTGTCTGAAACACTTCTTAGGTTGTTGGTGGTTGGCAGAACTAGTGAATTTCAAGCCCTGTACACAGTAGTTTTGCATGCTGATTTAAGAAATAGTTTGTAGTGTTGTCTGTTGCACTTTGCTCTGCTTCATAATGATAATTACATTTGGAGGAAAAATACTGTAGTCTCAACTGGTGGTGTTAATATTGCTATTTGTAAACCTGTAATGTGGTTGAACTGTGAACATGGCATTGTGTTTTTGGAAAAAAAATGAAACAACCATTGATGCTGACTGTTCCCGATAGATGTTTGTTTTCTGTGCATGCTTTAAGAAAGTGCAGCTATACTGGAGCTTTACGAGTTTGGAGCTGGCAAAGAGCATGCAAAAGAGGGGATGCTATTCATTATGTTTTGTTTTTTTCCAAATTCGTCCCCATTTTGCATTTTTTCCCTAAATTTAAAGAAATCATATCCCTTTTTCATGGCAAAAGACTAATAACTACATCAAAAGTTTAGAAGGAAAGCATGTATATTAGCAATCATATTCACTAGAAAGGCATGTAACTGCCTCACTATTAAGCCATATAACATATTTTATTAAGGAAATATGAAAATGCATAAAATATGGCTTAACATATATCCTTTGGTAAAATATATTTTCAAAATCACTTTAAAAAGCATAAATCTTTTTGCCTCTAGAAAGGGAAGTTGCATTCTCATTTTTAGTGTTTAAACTCAGTTCTTTTTCTTGTTTTAGATTTTAAAATAGTCTAATTTATAATTAAAGCTGCATTATGTTTGACTTCTAAGAGAGAAGAGCAGAGATTAACTTTGAAACTTTTTTTTTTTTTTGGAGAGGAAGTTTCCACTTCAGTATCAGGATCAAAAAGAGATATTGAGTAATCTGGCAGCTGTTTAGGTATACCTCTGTATACAAAGTTAGAGTAAACTTGTGGTTACTTTAAAATAAATTCACACACTTCTTTGCTCTCCTATCATGATGTTTGATTCTTGAAAATCCAGGGTTTTCATATTTTGAGTTAGATTGAAAATTAATACTGCTATCTCCATTTCATATGCCCTTTAAATTAACTTTTTTCAAAGGATAAATAACAAAATGTTCGCCGGTGCAGTTCCTTTTGTCAAATTGAAATAATGATGTCTGTCATGAAAGTCAAAAGTTAATGGGAAGTCTGTCTCTCGTGAGGCCTAAAAAACATTTTTTTAAAAAATGAAACTCATCCTCCACGATAATGTAACATGATGCAGCTTTAATAGACTAAATCTAACCTTAACTTTCTAAGTTCAACTTCATTTCATGCTTCTCAGCCTCTTGTTACAAATAATGCCCATGAACTGGTAACTTAGGAAACTAACCAGGAGGCTTTTGGAATACTGTATTTAATCTCTGCCCTACAGCACAAGCAGCGCTGCCCTGTGCTGGAGGACCAGCTGGTGGACCTGGTGGTCTATGCCATGGAGCGATCCGAGACTGAGGAGAAGTTTGACGATGGGGGAACAAGCCAACTCCTGTGGCAGCATCTCTCGAGTCAGCTCATTTTCTTTGTGCTTTTCCAGTTTGCAAGTTTTCCACATATGGTTCTGTCTCTTCATCAGAAGGTTAGTACTAAACCTTTTGTTAGGGCTGCTTCACCTGTTGATTAGTATGTTTTTAGACTGGTATGGACTGTGCCTAGTGATTTTAGCATTGGCAGAAGTTCTGAGGCCTAATTTCTGTTTTGTTCAGTGGTTTCTTAACTTTTCACTTTCTTGTTATTACAAAAACTGGATTTGGCCATGCATTCTATATAGTCACAGTGCAAGGATCAGTGGATGTAAGATGATAAGGCACTATGGGACCCTCAATGAGCTCCTTACAGGTGGAAAGATAGAGATATAAACATTTGATTATAATTTAATAGTTTGCATAATGAAAACGTGTTTCCCTGAAGGGAATGAAGAGTCCCAGTTGAAGACATAGGAGTGGCTTTATCAAAGAGATCTTGAAGCTGGCACTTAAAGGACAAACAGAAATTTGCCAAGAGGAAAAGCTGGGAAAGTGTTTCCATGGCAATAAGATCATCATTTGGAGAGGGTTAGAAGTGTATAAGAACTGGAAATAAAATATAAAGGGGAAAGTGTTGGTGAGATAAGGAAGACGGGAAGGCAAGACTTTATACAGCCATGTGTTTGTTCTAAGGAGTTTAGATTTTCTTTGCGAGGCAAATGAAGAAGGGAATGACATCATCATATACAAGTTGAAAAGATTGTTAACGGCCGCATGAAGGATGATGGTGATGTGGGTATGGATGGGGCCGAAATCAGGGGCAAGGAAATTAGTGAGGGAGCTACTGAACTGGTCTGGGTGAGAGATGCAGAAGGCCTGAACCGAGAGAGGGAGGAGAAGCCAGAGACCAGGTATACTGAGTCAAATAGAACTTGGAGACTGTAGGTAACAGAGAGAGTAATAGCAGTCTGGGATCACTCACTGGTTTCTACCTTGGCAGTGAATAGAAAGATAAGAAAATGAATGCAAAACTGGAAATACAGTGGAAGGGTAAGTTTGAGGGAATAGTTGATTTTAGTCATAAGGTTTTAGACACATTGAATAGGAATAAACTAAGTGTTACATTTATAACATCTCTACAGCATGGATTATTTGGGGAAAAAATTTTCAAAAGAATTGCTAAATTTCTTTCAACCCCAGCTACCCCCAGCCACCCCACCATCATTGATTTCTGTTATGATCTACAGGAAACCAGAAAAAGTATTTTTTGATAACCAATCCTTAAGGATTGTAAATTATATTTGATTTTAGCCAAAAGGCTGAGAAGCTTGAGAATTCTAAATTAATTTTTTTTGGTATAATAAAGTATTCCTCATGTTTTGATGAGATATTTATAGTAATTATACCATTAAACTTGATTCTCATGCACACATGATCAACTTAATTATGTTCTAAAACATTTAGTTTGTTTTTTCTTTTTTTCTTTAAAAACATTTAATTTTTGATATGCATAGTTATTATTGGGGTCAGGGAGGAAAGTTATATATTAAAATAATTCAAAAGGCCTTCCTTGGTGTGTCTTGAATTAGAGAATACCGTATTTTTCGGACTATAAGGTACACCAGACCATAAGACGCACCTAGGTTTCAGAGGAGGAAAATAGGGAAAAACACCCGCTCCACCACCGGGGCCACCCCATCCTGGTGAGCCAGGTAAGCTACATTTGGACTATAAGATGCACCCCTATCTTCCTCCCAAATTTGGGGAGAGGAAGTGCATCTTATAGTCCAAAAAATATGTTAAGTAGTTAGCAAATGTCAAAGTTAGATGCTAACTTTCAGAAAGCAGGGTTTCTCCTTTTTGTTTTCACATCTTTAAACTTTACTGCATCCATCTCTTTAACTGGCTGTGTAGATGTGTATTTGAACATCTTTTACAGTTGGCGGGGCGAGGACTGATTAAAGGCAGAGATCATCTAATGTGGGTTCTCCTGCAATTCATTTCCGGAAGTATTCAGAAAAACGCACTAGCTGACTTTCTCCCTGTCATGAAACTCTTTGACCTTCTGTACCCAGAAAAAGAAGTAAGTTTTTCTAAATAGTTAACAATGTGATGAGTGAATTATGTCTAATTTATGTTTAAGGACTTCAGTGTGATTTTTGTGAAGAGAACACTGGATTTAGAAGCTGGAAATCTGCGTTTTGTTTTTTGTTTCCCAGTTCTGTGACTAACCACGATTATGGGATGACATGAATTAGGTCTCCCTTGTCATCAGTTTACTCGTGTATAATAAAGAAATTGAAATAAATTATTTATGAAGTTTTATTTTAAATCACAACTGAACAGTTAGTACAGCAAACTTTGTTCTACATTTTAGGTAGATTTACAATTTTAAAGAGCATTATGCTGTTTTTAGCTTGCACGTCACTGAATGACCAAATAACATCGGTGTCTGTGACTGTCTTTTGTCGTTTGTTTGCTAATTGTGTCCCCTCCCGTTATTTTATTACATAAGGTATTTGAGTAAAATATGTTATGTATTGATGATTGCCATTTTTTAAAAAACATTTTATTATGGAAATTTTTTCCAGTTTTGAAACAGGCCATCATTTTGTTAAATTATGTAAGCTTTAGGTGTACAACACTCTAATTCAGCATCTGTGTGCACTACAAAGTGATCACCTCCAAAAGTTTAGTTTCCATCCGTTGCCATACAGTTGACTCCCTCCACCCCTTTCACCCACCCCCTGACCCTTTTCTCCTCTGGTAAACACCAGTCAGTTCTCTGTATACATGAATTTGTGTATGTTTTATTTTGTTTGGTTTGGGTTTTTTTTCTTTTTTATGATTCCACATGAAGGAAATCATATACAGGGGTGTCTAACCTGTGGCCCACGGGCTACATGCAGCCCAGGATGGCTATGAATGCGGCCCAACGCAAAACCGTAAATTTACTTAAAACATTATGAGATTTTTTTGTGATTACATGCTGCAATGTATTTAAATGTGTGGTCCAAGGCAACTTTCTTCTTTTAGTGTGGCCCAGAGATGCCAAAAGGTTGGATACCCCTGATAGTATTTGCCTTTCTTCTTATGACTTATTTTATTTAGCATTATTCCCACAAGGTTTATTCATGTTGTCACAAATAGCAAGATACCACTCTTTTTAGAGCTGAGTAGTATTCCACTCTGTGTGTGAATGTGTACAAATCTTCTTTGTCATTCATGCTAAGTGATGGTCACTTAGGCTTTTTTTCCTTTCTTGGCTAGTGTAAATAATGCTGCAATGAACATAGGGGTTCAAATACCTTTTCAATTAGTGTTTTCACTTTCTTCAGATAAATACCCAGAAGTGGAATGGCTGGATCCTGTAGTAGTTCTATTCTTGAATAAATTAGTGGCTGCTCCAATTTACAATCTCAACAGGAGTATACAGCAGTGTACAGGGGTTTCCTTTTTTCCACGTTCTCTCCAACACTTGTTATTTGTTGTATTTTTAAAAATATTTTATTTATTTATTTTTAGAGAGAGAGGAAGGGAGGGAGAAAGAGAAGGAGAGAAACATCAATGTGTCATTGCCTCTTGTGCACCCCCTCACTGGGGAGCTGGCCAGCAACCCAGGCGTGTGCCCTGACTGGGAATCAAACAGGCAGCCTTTTGGTTTACAGTCTGGTACTCAATCCACTGAGCCACACCAGCCAGGGCTATTTCTTATATATTTTTATAGTAGCCATTCTGATAGGTGTGAGGTGATATCTTATTGTGATTTTGATTTGTATTTTGTTAGATATTTATGAAAAATCTTTTCAAATTTTTATTTTGATTTTTGAGAAAGAGACATCAATTTGCTGTTCCACTTATTTATGCATTCATTGGTTGATTCTTGCATGTGCCCTGACCAGGGATCAAACCTGCAACCTTGGCATATCGGGATGATGCTGCAACCAACTTAGCTACCTGTCCAGAGTAATTTGGGGAAATTTTTAAATGCACAATAAAGTAGATTGAATAGAAAAGAAAACTCCTATATAACCATCACCAAGAAATATTCTTATTTCATCTTTCCTTTTTATCTTTTTTGTTAATGCTGGACATTTTAAAAGCAAATTCCTAATTTTAATTTTCTAAAAAAAGCATATATGTGCCCTGACCACGGTAGCTCAGTTGATTGGGCATCATCCTGCAAAGCAAAAGGTCACTAGTTCAATTCCCAGTCAGGGCACATGCCTGGCTTGCAGGTTCAGTCCCTGGTCAGGGTGCATACAAGAGGCGACCAATCAATGTTTCTCTCTCACATCGATGTTTCTCTCCCTCTCTTTCATCCTCCTTTCCCCTCTGTCTAAGTATAAATAAATAAAATCTCAAAAAGAAACCTGTATATGGGACTTTTAGAAATTTTGTGTTTTCAGTATATTTATCACATTGAGTAAGATTTTTAAAAAATTTTTTATTGTATTTTTTTCCATTCCCATTTAGTCCCCTTATACCACCCTTCCCCCTCAGTAAGATTTCATAGTGTTTAATTTTTAAAGAATAAAAAATTTTTAAATGATAGTGAATGCTCTGTAGAAGGAAAAGGTTGACTAAGCACCTGTGAATTTGTTATTTTCTTGGTAAGTCAAAATAATCTTGCAATAGTTTCAATATTTTATAGCTGTTGTATCTTCTGATTTATATTACTGAACAATCAAAGAACTATTGGAGCCAAAAATTAGTACAGGATAATTTTTAAAAGAGCTATATCAAAAGTAGATTACTAAAATAGCTTTAATTAGATAGTTTTTCTCTTTCTGATAATATTATTTTTCAGTGTATTCCAGTTCCTGACATTAACAAACCTCAGTCTACTCATGCCTTCGCAATGACTTGCATTTGGATTCATCTTAACAGAAAAGCCCAGAATGATAACTCCAAGCTACAGATTCCTATACCTCATTCCCTCAACCTTCACCACGAGTAAGTATTTGTAGCTTAACAGTTAATTTTTATATTATAAATCATGGATTATAGGCTAATATTTTTCTTAGTATTTGTGTAAAGAATGGAAATATCCCCACACTCACTGGAAGAGTCAATATTTAATGTGTGTGTTATACCAATAGAAACTGACCAATGTCTGCATCAGAGAACAGCTAGAAGATTAATCAGTTTTCCATAAATGTGTATATATGTATTTAATCAGGCCTAATCTTTGCTCTTATATGTTTTACTTTAATTAAAATTCTTAATTTCCAAAAGTATGTGAAAATGTTTCAGAATTTCTTAAGTTTGGGAGATGGAAGCATGATCTGACTGAGACGTCAGTCACGCCCTGGGCTGCCGGGATGGAGTGAGGTGACCTGCCTGGCATGCAGCCTCACATCTTTCCCTAAGCTGTGATTACTCAAAGAAGGGGCCCTTCTCGGGACTGGGCTCAGTCCAAGGTGTTGGAATAGCTGAACTTCCCACCCAGAACTTCTGAAAAGAACTTCGTAAGAGACTAAGGGACAGTCGAACTTCACATTCCCTTTAGCTTTCATTTTATGAGACACCCCTCACCCGTCTTTTCATAGTGACACCTACAATGTATTGGAGGCCTGTTGTTGTGCTTACGCAGGTAGACAGGAGATATTAGAAACCTCCTTCATGAATCTGTGAGTTACTTCTTCACTTCTGAATCTTAGTGCTGTATATGTAGTACGTACTTACAAAAACTCATTAACTGTTAACTTATGATTACGTAAATTCTTTCTGAAATGCTACTTAGACTCTTATATGTGTTTCTATTCCACGTTTCCAGCAGAAACTATAAAACTGGTAGGAATAAAGACAGTAAATAGTAAATAGTTCCATGAAATGAAACTTTAAAAAAATACAAGTTAACTTCTGGAAATTATTTGCATTTTTTCTGTTTAATGGGACTTGAAATTTTAGGTTCCTACAGCAGAGTCTTAGAAATAAAAGCTTACAGATGAATGACTATAAGATTGCCCTGCTGTGTAATGCATACTCTACAAATTCAGAATGTTTTACATTACCCATGGGAGCTCTGGTAGAAACTATTTATGGAAATGGAATTATGAGGATACCGCTTCCTGGAACGAGCTGTTTGGCTTCAGCATCTATTACTCCCTTACCAATGAACCTCCTGGATTCACTGACGGTTCATGCCAAAATGAGGTATGATCAATTTATTTGGTCCTGTGTCCTGGAATTGATGTCATGATTATGTATGTGTTTTATGGTCAGGTACATTTAAAAAAATAATTAGGTTTTGTGTGCGCTGACTGGTGTGTCTCAGTTGGTTGGGCATCGACCCACAAATGAGGGGGTCTCTGGTGGGATTCCTGGTTGGGGCACATGCCTGGGCTGCGGGCTGGTCCCACGGTGGGGAGCATGTGAGGGGCAGCTGATCAGTGTTTCTCTCTCAGATCGATGTTTCTCTCCCTCTTTCTCTTTCCCTTCCCCTCTCTCTAAAAAATAAATAAAATCTTTTAAAAAATAGTTTTCTTTATTATAAAATGATAATTATTTATTACATGGTTTCTAGAATATACAAATAAGCCCACAGAAAATAATTGCCATAATCCCTCCATGAGAAATATGGATTGTAAATATTTTTGTGTATATTCTGAGTCTTTTTTTCTATATATACATATATGAATTTATGGATTTTTAAAATAAAATGGGGTCTTAACTACAATTTTTTAACCATCTTTTCCCATAATAATCTATCAAACACCTTTGTAGGTTTAGTATTCTTCAAAAACATTTGCTTTAATTGCTACAAAGAAGTCTTTTTTGTGGCTGTGAGTTTTTTAAAAATTTCTTTCTTTCTTTAGAGAAAGGGAGAAAGGCAGAAAGAGGGACAATAAAAACATCGATTTGTTGTTCTATTTGTTTATGCATTTACTGGTTGACCTTTGTATGTGCCCTGACCAGGGATCAAACCCACAACCTTGGTGTAATGTGACAACGCTCTAACCCACTGAGCTACTTGGCCAACGCTGGCTATACATGATTTATTTAGCCAGTTCCATATTGTTGGACATGGAAGTTATTTGCAGTATCTTAGTTTATAAAGATGGCTATGAAGACTGTCGTTATGGCTGTCTTTGCACTTATCCATGATTACATTTTTGTTAAATAAAATTGCTGAATATAGAATTGTTGAGTCCAGGGATGCAAAGATTGCAATGTCTTAATTGTATTTATTAAAAAATGGGCACTTTTAGAATTGACTTTATGGTTTCTAAAAGACAGAAAGATTCTACTGAGTGTGATTCTCGAACTTCAAGTGTCCCTAAGGGCCAAACTGGTGATGTAGATGAGCGACACCGGTACAGAGTGGGGGAGCCAGGTAGTAGTGCACACGGAAGCACGTGTGTGTGGACGGGACTGGAGCGGACCAGAGCGTGCAGGGCTCCTCTCAGGTGCTGCCGCTTTCGCTCATTTCCCCAACGTGAGAGTGCGGGCTGGTGTGGCTGGCTCTTGAAAATTTTTTGAGAGGGGCTAGAAATTCAGATTTTTATTTCTAGTCTTTTAGCTCTGAAGTATTGGCTCAAACTTCAAATACTGTGCAGGCCAAAGAGTACTCATCTGTGGGCGTCTAGGTGGACTTCAGTTCTAGAAAAGCCATGCTCTTTTTCTGACGGCAAGCAGTGTGGTGGAATTACACATGTACTTCAGCAGCATGTGCGACAGAGTGGAGGGAAGCCCGGTGAGATCCTACTATTTGGGTCTTAGCCTGATTTATTAAGTAATTCTGTAACAAAATTTAAATTTCTCAAATGGTTTTAGATACATATTTGAAAAAGAAAAACGTACCGAAACCATTCAAGCATGTTTTTATGAGTCGCACTCAAATCCTGCCTTTCCATGAGCAGAGGGGTCCTGATGCACATTGGCAGCACCATGGAAACCAGAGCAGGTGTCAGGTGGTGCGGTGCATTGCTACCAAGTGTCCTGCACAGCGTGCGTGATTAAAGTGGGACTGATTCTTTTCATGGTTCTTTTCAAGTTCAGATTTATGCCAAGTTCCTAACAATAGAGTAACTCCTGCATTGATGTCAAAAGTATGGATTTTTATTTTCTTTCTTTCTATTTCTCCTCAGCCTTATCCATAGCATTGCTACCAGAGTGATAAAACTTGCTCATGCAAAGTCCAGTGTGGCCTTGGCTCCAGCCCTGGTGGAAACGTATAGTCGTTTATTGGTCTACATGGAAATAGAGTCTTTGGGCATCAAAGGATTTATCAGTAAGCCAGACCTTCTGGGGTTTATAACCACTAACCCATTCATTAATTCAACGGGTGCTCTTCTGTAGGTGCTGGGGATGCAGCAGTACACAGAAGTCACTGCCATCGTAGAGTTACCTGCAAATGAGGGAGACAGACAAAGAGTAAATCAAAGAAATTGGAATGTGTCAGGTGATAAGTCTTACAGAGAAAAATAAAATTCAGAAGAGGGATACGGTCAGGGGAGTGAGTTGCATTTTTATGTAAAATTCTGGTAAAATTGTGCGTGTGATACAGTGAGCAGAACAGACATAGCCACTGCCTTAGTGCAAGGATCACGGTCCTATTTGCCTCTTTTGCTGGTTTGCCCCTGGGGCAGCAGTGGGCACTGAATCTGACTGGGAATGCGGAAAGTGTTTTCCTGCATTGCAGAAGTCAGCTTATAATGTTTGTTAGTTATTACGCAGTTCTGAATAATAAATACTTTCTTAAGTGGAAGTGTTTTACTGATTCATGGTAATTCTAACTTTCACCGGTACAATATAATTTTAATTTTAACCATAGTTACTCTTATGTGATAATTGAGAGCTGAATAAAACGTTCTCAGGAGGGAAAAAGGAATAAGGGCATGTGTGATACAATCTGTGTTAAAAAGTGATCCTCTCACTTCATAACATTGGGAACATTAACTTCATAAAAATAATTTTTAAAAAACTGAGAAGTGAAAAAGGTTAGAATAATTTTTTTTCATATCCTGTCTCTTATTTTTTCCACATGAACTTGAGGATCAATTGTCAAATTCCCAGGGAGTGGGGAAGCAAACTTGGTATTGTAATGATGATCTTGATTTTTTTTCTTCCAATTAAAGTAGAAATGATAGAGAAAATTTGGGAAATATGTGCACATATGTATGCCTGTGTGTGTGTGTGTTCACAATCAAATCTTTACATAGGTCTTATTCAATGTGACTTTTTTTTAAATGTCTTTCAATGCACAGCTTTTATTCATCAGTGTCTTAAATTATCTTGTTACTCAAGGTCAGCTTTTGCCAACTGTCTTCAAGTCTCATGCCTGGGGGATCTTACACACACTTCTTGAGATGTTCAGCTACCGGATGCACCACATTCAGCCTCATTACAGAGTTCAGCTCTTGAGTCATCTTCATACTCTGGCTGCAGTTGCCCAGACAAACCAGAACCAGCTCCATCTCTGGTGAGCTCATTGGAGACTCTTCCTTTAAGATTTATAAGAAACTTTGTTGGAGATGGGAACTTAAACCTTTGCCTTATAATATTTTTATTCACTTGTTATAAAACTCCTTTGCTTCTGGAGTATATTATTTCCAGTGTAGAATGAATAGAGTCCAGCTTTTTAAACAGAAGTTTGTTAAGATAGGTGAGTCCTTCCCTTGGACTCTTTGGACTGAGAATAAGTACTTCCAAGGCCTTTGACATCATGTTCTGCCTTAGCCCTTTAAAATTTTTATGTGTGGATTTCTTGTATGTGCTCTGATTGGGAATCACACCCACAAGCTTGCTGTATCAGAACAATGCTTTAACCAACTGAGCTACCTGGCCAGGGCTAACTTAGCCCTTTAGAATTTACTTCAGATTATGGTTAAAGTATCAGTAATGTCATTTTGATTTTGTTCTCAGTAAAAATGTATTGCAAAAAAAAAAAAAGGTAATTTTTGAAATGCTCTTTATCCGGGTGAAATTTTTTAGTCCTGTGGGCAGCAAGCTATTCTTTCAAATGTACAAACATGCCAGGTGGTTTTCACTACAAAATTTGCCACTTCAGGTTTTTAAAACAAATTAAGCAAAGCTCAATTCACACAAAAGAAGTTTGTTTTGTTTTTTTAAATCAAAGAAGGGAAATTCACAGCTACATGTTTTCCCCTTGTAATTAACTTAGAATTAGGTTCAATTGTATAATTCTGAACTTTACGTGCAAGTTAGCTTCTTCGCGTTTCCTCTTGTCCCCCCACCTTTCAGCGTGGAGAGCACTGCGCTTCGGCTCATAACAGCGCTGGGCAGCTCGGAGGTGCAGCCGCAGTTCACACGCTTCCTCAGCGACCCCAAAACAGTGCTGTCTGCCGAGTCGGAAGAGCTGAACCGAGCCCTGATACTGACGTTAGCCAGAGCAACTCACGTGACAGGTACAGTGGCTCCACCCCTCAAACAAAACCAGCTGAATTAGAGTGTGCCGGGTCTCTACTCTTATCAAGGGGTAACATACTGAAAAGATACTTTTCATTTGTTTAAGAAAAAACAGTTATTCTGATAGCTTCACCGTTTCAGTCATTAATATAGGTTCTTTTGTGCAGTGTCATTTTAAGTAAGTTGAACATCAGTTTTCAGCCATTGTTCGATAGTGGTTCTGAGCTTTCTGGTCTCAGGACCACTCACTCTTAAACAGCATAGTTGAGAGGGCTGGGGTGGGACATTTCAGGTAGAAGGAGCCCAGGTCTAGACCCAGGGGAAAGGAAGAAGGCTGTGGTTGTGAGAGAAGGCTCATTTGGCTGGGCCACAGTGAGCAGAGTGCAGACCCAGCACTTAAGTGTTTATGCAGGGTGGAGCAAAAGTAGTTTGCAGTTGTGCATACGGAAACTAACGCCATAATTAATCAATAACAATACAGGAATAAACTCTGTTTCAGGTACTCACAACTGTAAACCTAATTTTGCCACATCCGGTGTTGCTCCTCCCTTTGCCCGGTCAGGCCTCTGACTGTGGTCACCTTCACTGGGAAGGCCTTTCCCGAACCACTACATTTACATAACAGACCCCCTGCCACCAGAGCTCTTTCATCCCTGCCCTGCCTTTTCTGTTGTTGCTGTTTCTTCACAGAACCTGTCACCACCTGGCACGGTACCTTTTACTTGTTTGTTGAGGGGACACAGCAGGGACCAGGTTTAAAGTTGGGGTTTTAGTCTAAGAGCAATGGTTATGCCACAGCTTTTTTTCTTTTTTTTTTGGTGAGATACAATTTACATACCATAAAATTCACTCTTTTAAAGATTTAATTTATTTATTTTTAGAGGGAGGAGCAGGGAGGGAGAAAGGCAGAGAAACATCAATGTAAGAGAGAAATATTGACTGGCTGCCTCTTGCACACCCCAGCTGGGGACCTGGCCTGCAACCCAGGCATGTGCCCTGAGCAGGAATTGAACCAAGAACTTTTTGGTTTGTAGGCCGACACACAATCCACTGAGTCACACCAGCCAGGACAAACTTCACCCTTTTGAACTGTAAAATTCAGTTTGATTGTAGTGATAAGGTTGTGCAGTTATCACCATTATCTAATTCCAAAACATTTTCATCACCCTCAGTAAACCTGTATACCCCTTAGTCATTTCCCATTCTTCCCCCACTCCCAGTTCTAGAGAAACACTGGTCTACTTTGTCTCCATGTATTTGCCTATTCTGGACATTTCATACAAAATGTGCAAACAAAAATTGAAATTCCCAAAGATTTTCTGTTTGTATGGATTATAGCTATTAATATTTACTTTTTTTATTAAAATAGAAGTTTTTAAAGTACTTATTTGATTTGTTTAAAATAACAATAATAAACCAATACATGTTAACATAAATGATATTTTTATGAAAAATAAACTATATTCTACAAAACAAAACTACAGTCAGAAGAGGTGCCATTGTTTTACTTTTTTATCATCTCGCTTTAATATCTGATACAAAGGAAGATTGCTGGATTCTCATATTCGCTTCTGTATTTCATCTATTGCAATTTTGTTTTAGTAGAAGTAAGGGGAGAAAATATGGCCTCACACAGAGAGGTCAGAAAGGAGTATTTTAATAGCCTTTTAGCTAATTATGCATGTTTTTTGATGTCACACAAAATTGGACATTAGTTGCAACACAGAATCCAAAATCTTGTTCATGAGCATTTTGTACTCTGTTACTCTATCATCCATGGATCTATTTTGTACATTTAATGGGTTTTTTATTCCATGGATTTTGTAAACTTATGAGTTTTTTGAAAGATAGTGATTCACTGTGTTATGTAGATCTTATCAATGTTGACACATTTCCTTATACAGTATCATAAAATTAGATTTGTTACTAGCACTACAAATTTCATCAGAAAAGTCTTCAAGTTTTGGAAAGCCCTCTGTCAGTCTCGTGGTAGTGGAGAGAAGTTTTCCAAAGTCTGATTTTCATTTGAAAGGTCAAGTGTTGTCCTTGGTGAAAGATGCGGTCGTTTGTTTCTCTTGAAGCGACAGCCTTCCTTTGTTAATTAAAAAAAAAAATGTCTGCTTAATGCCCGAGTTTTCTGTCAGATGTTCTTTCAAGTAAAACTGGAATTCCATAAGAGCAAAAGAACTGGATTTTCTTCCTCGAAATGAAGGTTTTGGTTTTTTTTTTTTAGTCTTTTGGATGTAATGCAGCATTGCTAGCGGAGGCCAGTCTGCCACGGTGTGAGAGATCTCAGACTGATGGAAGGTGTGCTGCCTGATTTAAAACCAAACCCTGAACCCTTTTAAAGAACAGTAACATATTTTACATGCAAAAAAAAGAGCTACATTAACTGAATACTCAATTACACAAGTCCTTTTCCTAAAATACCCTTCATACTTCGGTGTATAGCTGGAACACTTCATGCATACTTCCATTTTATCACACAGAATATTTAAAAAGGTACACTTAAGGCCTGAGGTATAATCCTTTTTGTCCACTGCTTCATTACGGATATTCTTAAGTGGAACTGGCACTTTTTCCACTGAGAACGTGTGGCGGTGAAGATTGCAGTGGCTGTTCATACAGTTTGGTGCCAGGGGTTTGTTCTGAGAGCCAGCAGCTTTAGCTGCTGTGCCTATGTACCATCGGTGTGCCTGTGAACACAGTAGAAAGGCCACTGGTGTCCTAGTTGTGCTGTTTTAATAGTTTTGACTTGATTTGTGAAAGGATATTGGGACCACGGAGTCCGTAGACCACACTTTGAGAACAGCTCTTTTAAAGAAGTAGTTACTGAATTTAATAACCTAAATTACATTTGTGTAAATAAGTAAATCTCTTTGATTTAGGGAGATACTTGTAGTCTACAGCTGTTTCAACCACCAGAAAGGATACTTTCTTAATTGCATTCTCTTGCCTCAGAAGAGTGCTCTGACCTCATTGTCAGAGTGAACTAAAGGAGCAATCATGCTGGACCTGTACAAAAAGTGTATCGCTGGTGCTCTGCAACTCAAAAAGAGTCCAGTTGCCTTTGGTCTTCTTCTTACTCACTGCGCTCATATTTCCCAGTGTGGTAATTCGTATCTTTCAAACTTAGGTCCGAAGCTGAATATTACTAGTAAATGCACTGCAATGAGATTCTCTGAGTGTACATAATTGCCGTGGCTTTCTCTATAATGAATTATAGATATGATCATTTCTCTGTGGATTACATCTATTTGTTTATGTTTAGATTTTTTCACAGGCTCAGATTCAATCCAGGGAACTTGGTGTAAAGACATACTTCAGACCATCATGAGTTTCACTCCTCATAACTGGGCTTCACATACTCTTAGCTGTTTCCCGGGCCCGCTACAGGTAAGTTGGTCTCGAATTACGTATTGAATATATATATGAAATCATTCTCCCCATTGACAGTGCTACTCTAGAGAGTTAGTTTTGTTGACATCCAAAGAAAGTTAGCTTTTATTTATTTATTTTTTTGATCTTTGCTATTCCAAAATCTTGGGTCATTCCTTGTTCTATTCTAGGAACTATATGTTTCTAAAACTTTAATTAGTATGGCTTCCTTTTACTAGTTAATTCTTATGAGAAAGAACACATTACCTAAAAAATTCTTTCTTTCTCATAGAACTGAAATGAGGAGAAATATAATTTAATGGAACTTTACAGAATACACCTATGCTACACTTCAGTGCATTTTTTAAAAAATCGCACAGAGAGAAAAACAATGAACTTGACTTTTATAATATAGAGAAAGAAAACCTTATCTATCATCTACTTTTCAGAGACAATTGCAGGCATATGAGCATCTGTTTTCTGTAACACCTAATAGGGCTAGAGCAGTAGTTCTCAAACTCATTAAAACCTCCCAGAGTGCTTGTTTGGATACAAATTGCTGCTGACGCTGATGGCCTGGGGCCTACACAGAGAACCACTGGCGAGTGCAATGGATTTTTCCTTACAGGCATACTAAAATATGTAAGCAAAGGGCACATAAATTCCTTTTTCTTTTTTTGAAAAAAATACTTTATTTATTTATTTTTAGAGAGAGGGGAAAGGAAGGAGAGAAACATTGATGTGGGGGAGAAATACTGATCTGCTGCCTCTTGCACAGCCCCAACTTCAGGCCTGGCCCGAAACCCAGGCCTGTGCCCCCAATGGGAATCCAGCCAGCAGCCTTTTCATTCGCAGGCCAGTGCTCTATCCTCTGAGCCACACCGGCCAGGGCTAAATTTCTTTTTCTTTTCCTTTTTTCAAGGTGAACAGAAGTATCAACAGATGATTAAAGAAACTTTGAATTCAGGCTTGCTTGGAATTTCTGTTTAGGAAATCTAGGAAAGGAACCTTAGGGATAATCTAGTCAAGCCTGCATATTTCCCAATATAGAAATTCATGCCTTGATTGCTGAGTTGCTTGGGGTCGCTGAGAATTTATTAGTGTTAGGGTCAAGTCTAAAACAGGTTTCTTGACTCTATAGCCAGGGCTCTTTTTACTACAACCATTGAAATAAACTTCTGATTTTCCTTTTAGGCATTCTTCAAACAAAATAATGTGCCTCAGGAAAGTCGTTTTAATCTGAAGAAAAATGTGGAGGAGGAGTATCGGAAGTGGAAGTCAATGAGCAATGAAAATAACATCATTACCCACTTTTCTAATCAAGGCTCTCCTCTCTTTCTTTGTCTTCTCTGGAAAATGCTCTTGGAAACAGATCATATTAACCAGATTGGCTACAGGTAAGCCGAAAACCTAGATCTGCATTCCATTTGGCAACCCGTTACACCATACAGCAATTTGTGTTCTCTGCTTTCCAGAGTATTAGAAAGAATTGGAGCCAGAGCCTTAGTAGCCCATGTGAGAACATTTGCAGATTTCCTCGTATATGAGTTCTCTACATCAGCTGGGGGTCAGCAACTGAACAAATGCATTGAAATTCTTAATGACATGGTGTGGAAGTACAACATTG